>NC_143549.1:81150000-81450000 GCF_054136105.1 Typopeltis vanoorti
GTCAAACTTTCCACCATTGTGTCATCCCTGTTGTGTCATACGGATCACAAACACGGCCACTAACTAAACAAATACTGGAAGACAAAATAAATAATGAAGATATAAAAATAATCAGAAGTGTTGTTGTATAAATTTTCAGATTTGAAGAGATTTTAATAAATGGAAATAGACAAGGCATGTTGCACAGATGAAATGCTGTCATCCAGTGGCATCCATACAAAGAAGGTGTGTGCCTGGATGACGACAGAAGATGAAAGGTGGCCTAGTTGAGATTATTGGAGAACGTTGCCAGTGGGGAACTTTTAACAGAGAAAGATGGTGAAAGCCCATAATCAAAAATGGTTATGAAAAGAGCTTCAAAGTATAGAACAAGTAAAAAATGAGCCCTGACGCGAATGAAAGATGGGTTGGGGTTTTGAATATAAATTTAAAATTATTATATGTCTTTAAAATCATCATCTCTATATAAAGTTTTAGAATGCAAGCGAAGAGACTACCAAAAGAAGAAATTGAATATAAACCTGAAGATAAAAGAGATATAGTAAGACATAGGAAGAGAATGAAAGTATAGACCTTTCATTCTCTCATTAGAATGACGGAACAGGCTTGTAACCTAACTTGAAAGAAGAAAAAGATATATGGCGTTTTTATTATGATTAGTTAGATTTAAATTTATCATTATTGTTTGTTCAGATTTAAATTCGGCTCAACCAAAGTTATAAAATTCCTCACATTTTTGCTTAAAGAACAAAAACAGTTTTGAATTTATTGTGTATATATTTTTTTTTACATCTGTCTTGCGACATTTGTCTTGTTTATGGATACACTGAATGTCTAGATGAATGTTTTATCTTATTAATTGTTCCACACACACACACACACACACACACACACACACACACACACACACACACACACACACACACACACACACACACACACACACACACACACACACACACACACACACACACCAGGCATGTGTGGTGCTTTATGAATTCAAGAAAGGAATAATAACTGCAACCATGAAAAAAAAATATTAAATGCACACTGCCAATGAAACGAACACTGTAGAGGTCGACTACTAGCAGTGATTCTTCAGACACTATGGAGATACCTGTATACTACTACTACTAATAATAATATATACTGCTCAAAACAATTAATTAATATTTTGGTTTTCTTGTAAATTATAAAGTTATAAAAATAATTTCCAAATGTAACACCTTTATTTTGAAATTTTCTTAATAGATAACAGTGTAGAACACACAACTGCGTGCAAAATCATGTTAAGACTTGTTGAAACGTGTGTTAGCCGTATTAGCATGTGGGGGGGTATATAAAAGCGTGGCTTATTGCGCTCACTTCCACAGCGCATAATTATCACTTTAGTTGTAAACGGGTGTTACCTACCACCCATTATTTTGTTAAAAATGGCAGAGCAACATGATATCCCGGAATCCATGCCTTGGAGAACCATTGGTTGATTAGAAGCTGGACCAAAGCAGCAAGTTGTCGCTCAAGCGTGTCGTGAAGCGTTTCACGATTTTGGAATCGTTTTGGAGAAGGAAAAGGTTCGAAATCGTCTTCATGCCATAGGTTTATATGCTCGAATACCAATGGTTTGCATTCCACTTACTACAAATCACAAATCACAAAAGAGTCCGAAGAATTTGGGCACAGGAACATCGCAATTGGACAAATGAGGATTGGGCTCGTGCTTTTTTGTGATAATAATAAACAATTGTTCATGAAAGACTCCAACATCAAGGTGGGAGTTTGATGGTGGGCTGTAATAAATATAGGTGGCCATACTGATCTCTATTTTATCAGAAACAGTTCCTTAAAAGCCCCAAATGTATCGCGATGAGATTTTGGAACCTATAGTTCATCCATATGCTGCTCCAATTGGCCAGGAATTCATTTTTATGGATGACAATGCTCGTCCACACTGTGCAAATTTGCTACAAGAGTGGATTTGAGGAAGAAGGTATTGAACGAATGAACTGGCATGCCTGTTCACCGGATTGTAATTCAATCGAACATGCCTGGGATGCTTGAGGTTGGCGCGTTTCTACTCGACTGGTGCCACCACAATCGCTTCAAGAGCACCAGTCGAGAATTGCTCTCACAGAAGAGTGGGGAAATATCCCCAAGAACTGTTCCATCATCTTATCCGGTCCATGCAATCAAGTTGTACCGCTATTTTGGCTCTTAATAGAGACCATACGCCCTATCAAAAATTAACAAAAGCGTTTTGGACTATTCTTGTTGTTATTCTTGTTAAAATTATTTCACGCTAAAATGTATCATTTGTTAAATTTGTAGTAAATATCGATTACACCCTATCCATAAGAAAGAAATATTTATTCATGTATAAAGTACCCAATAGTTATAATTATTTGCACAAATTTATAATTATCCGATAGAAACTAAAATATTCCCTAATTGTTTTGAGCAGTGTATTTTCATTCGATCTCTATGACTTTCTGCCCCAAACCTAACGCTGCATTACAAAATAAAAATAAATTTAAAAAAAAAAAACGTTCTTTGAGCAATTGTAAGTATCCTGAATGAATTCGTGGCGGTCAGAGAACGTTTAATCAGAAAATGTTTGGCATCCATACGTTTGGAGCATATATGCCACAACGAGGAGCAGAATTCGCAATATGCCATCATTATTTCATCATTATACGCAATACTTATTCAGTTTGTTACTCCTTACACAATGGGAAAAAAAGAGACTCTGTAGGTCAGTCAGTACCGTCAATGTCCTTTGGTTGCAGAGACATAGGTTCTAATCTCGTCTAAGACGCCAAGAATATTTATAAGGCCTTTTTAACTGAAGGTGAATTAACCGCATTTATATTGTAAGAAGGGATTTCCCCTTTCCGGAAACTACGTTTTTTTGCTTTTTTTTATCCCGCAAAAGTGGTCAGAAAAATATATGCAATTTACAGACATAGCAGGCAATAGAAATAGGATTAAATGCACTATCATAGGAAGTAATCAAGTTACTTAGCCATGACAGGCCATTGAGCCAAACATGAAAGGGATGACGGATGGAAAAAAATAACGGTTTCAAAAAGGCACTATCTGCATTCTTTTGCTTCTTCACATTCAGGGAATTTTATAAATATGGAACTGCTAGTAGGAATGTAACAGACGGTCATAGAAAATTAATGAAAATATTATTATTTTATTATACAGGCATCTCCATTGAGTCTGTAAACTCATTGTCGGATGCCGATAATAACCATTATTCAAGAAATGTCTACCATAGCTCTCCTAAATCTCACTTACTGACAAAGTACTCATCACCACATCTGCCAATTCACCCCACTCGTGTACCATCCTCCAAACAAAAAATGTATTTCTCATATCTCTACTAAATACATTTTATTCAACTTCCAACTGAAAGCTCTTATTCTTTCTTCTTGTTATATTAAAAATTAGCTGCATGAGTTTTACAGAATTCCTTTAGCAACTTGTCGATTCTGTCATATCCTCCTCTCTTTAACATTTTTTTATTTTATTTTGCAACGCATAAACCTTGAATCTAACCCCAAACAAAAATTCCCAAAGGCTTGACACTATCTTGGTCACCTTGCCTCTGGATCCTCTAAACCATCTCCACATCCCAACAAAAACAGAATAAATCTGAGAAAGAAAATGATGACCAGGTGTAGACGTCTCAAATCTTTATAAAGGGTGATAATAACTTCTCTATTCCTGTTTGTCGGTGTGTTTGTGAATATCCAGGTGATTCGCTGTACTATTTTACAAACACTTTGCAATGTCTTTTTTTTTTTTTTTTTTGAAATTTATAAACTTCAGCTCTCAGGCTCGATTCTCCTTCTTTTCTAGCAGTGTAACCTCATCAGTATAATACAGCTTGCAATATATTTAGCCCAAAGTGCAAACTCGATACGTTTTGTAATACTGAAATGGTTGCCATTATCCTTTGCCCGCAATGTCAGTTTGTTCGACATCTTGCAAAATCTCTCTAATATACATTACTTGGAAAGAATTCAATGGACACCCGCATGAGCAAGGTGCATCGTGCCATGTAACGTTGTAGCCGGTATAAATTGGAACAATATGATGCTCCGAAATCAGCGCAACTGTGTCCTGGTGAAAAGACTGCGACAAGGGAACTGACAGAGTTTGAAAGAGGAGTTGTGATAGGATGCATGTTGCATTCCCATCTGTTCGGCAAATGTTAAGAAACTGAGTCATCCCAGGTGAACAATCATTGAAAACCATACTGAGATGGAATGCAGGGAGTCAACTGGAAGTGCAACGCGCAGTTAACGATACACCACACTCGCCGAACGTGATCGTAGGATGATGCGAAGGATAATATGTAAAAACCGCCATTCGTCGGCCGACACGTTGAATGCGTAGTTCTAGGCATCGACTGAAACACGAATTTGCACAAAAACATTTAGAAACGAGGCTCACAACATGGCAGGACCGCCATATGCAATCCCCACATTACCCGAACCAACAGGCGCAGTCGTCTTCAGTGGTACAAAGAACTTGTAGTGGGACGTGGTATCTTGGAAAGCTATGTTATGCGAATCACGCTACACCCCTCTACCGAACAAATGGATGGGTGTGAGTGTGGCAGATGGCAGGTGAACCGTTCTTACCAGAGTGCGTAACCTCAACATCGAACCCGAGAGGTATCTGAACATTATGGACAATGCGATGCTTCCTACATTGTGGGGGTTTCTGCAGAAATGACCATTGTCTCTTTCAGTTTGTGGGCAAGTATGGCCCGGAGTTTTGCTGCAGTCATCTCAGCGAAAGGAGGTCCTACACCTTATTAAGATGGGTGCCATGGTTGTTTGTTCTTCACACTATGGTGCCCGTTGACTTATTTCCAAGCAGTGCATGTATTACGTTTATTTAGTATTGCACTTTCCCAACTTAGCGTCGTCAGCAGCAAGCAGCTGTTTATTATTATCTTTGAATCGTCTTCACCAGCATTGATGCACATATTAAACAGTAGTGACTAAATACAGAATCTTGCGATACAGCACTGGTTATCTGCCTTCTGTTCGTAGTCTTTTATCCACATTCTAACGTATGTGACCAGCTTCATATCCAATCCCAATTTTCTTGTGACTACATATCATTATTAGTGGCCAACTTAGGTAATTAAAAATTTAATTGTCTTTTAAACTTATCCGGTCCAGTGATTATGTGCTGTTAATATAGACAAAATTACAAAGAATCGAGCGGATAAAGCTAAAAAAACAGGGAAAAAAGCTAATTTGTGAATCATATTCTTAATTATTATGTGAATCGGTGGCTCAAAAGTTTAATCAATTTTTCATACTTTTTTCACAGTTATTTGGGCGAGAGGGCGCTATTTCGTTGTTTGGCAGTAACCAAACGATATATGTTTGTTTCTCGTTGTTTGTCTAGTAGTTCGCTAAACGGTTTGAATAATTTCATGTCTGATAAAGCAGTGCCGAAATTCTGTCGCCATATTTGTTTAAAACCAAAAAAAAAAAAAGAAAAAAGAAAAACAAATCAAGAAGGCAAGTAATTTTGTGCTCTTAATTTACAAAAACAACCGTCAATTTTCAATTAGTTGTAATTAGTGATAAAGTTTTATTAATGTTAAACGAACTGCTCTCATTTTTAATTATCCATGAATTTTAATGAAGTTAAAGTATTTGAACTGTGAATAACAAGATATGTGCCATAAAATCCGTTATATACAGTACATGTTAGGAAAAGTGTGAAAAGTGCGCTTCTCAACAGCGTGTTCGTATTGTCAAGTCACTCATAAGCAATAATTGAACTTGAAGCCATTTTCAGGATATTACTGTTTATGTAATTTCATCACATGTAGACATATATAATTTTGCATTGCTTCGAATCGTTTTCTCAATTTCATCGCTAAACTGTTCAAATTTAAACAAAAATTAAAATGACACATTTTAGAAATGACTAAATATTAAATTATATATTAAATTTAAATATTACTACAGCACTTTTATATAAAAATAGGCATGTTACATCACGTTAGTTATATTATTTATAATACAGAATACGGAAGAAAAATGTACTTAACTGCTCATATGTTTTAAAGCAGACTGAATTTATTTATTTTTGTTTTAGTTTTAATAACAATTTTCCCGTCATTTTGATTGATTATAAGCTAATTACATGATAATTGTGGCTGTGACCGCTACCACTACTAAGGGTGTAAAGACTATAATGATGTATGTCTGCGTATCAGTCATGCTGTAAAGAGGACACCATGATCGATGGAAGCACTGTGAAATTTGTAAGCTGATTACTCATTTATAGTAAGTGTACTTCTTTGTAAATTAATGGTGATTTCTTTATTTCTACTGTACAATGCTCAACCGATTTGAATATCTCAGCACTGTAATGCTAGTTTCTGGCTTATTGGTTTCATGATGAAAAGCAAATTGCATTGGGATATATCAGCGAATTTATATTTGTTCTGAAACTAGGCTGAATACTCAGAAATCACGGAATATTCACTAAATTTTATTTACTATTCTCTTACAAAAAAGACTTAATATTGTTCATAATTTTTTTAAAAAATTTATTTCACTGAAAATAATGGCCAAACCACCATATAGTACTCACAGCTTTAGGCCAGTCTTAAATTAACACGTTAAAGAGATTATGGGACGGAAAACGTGATATTTTGAGATATATTATACCTAGAACCATGCCAAGTTACTAAATAATTCAATATATTTTCGCGCGCGCGCGTGTGTGTGTGTGTGTGTGTGTGTGTGTTTTATATTACAAACCGTATATTTTAAAAATCTTTAAAAAATTGAAAAACTCTGAATATGGACTCATAAATAAATTCAGTTTATTTATGATTTTCTAATTCTACTTTATTCTAAAACAGAAATTAAAAATTTATTCTAAAACGTAGAAATACATTTATTTAGAAGTTTAACCGCATAACGTGTGTATGCATTTTAATGTAGACATAAAAACGAAACTTTTGTCTGACACATGAGTTATGGATTCGCCACCAAATTCTTCAGCCTGAGATTACATGTTCCTAACGGGTCGTATTTTCTGCTCTCACTCCATCCAGTCTTTTTGCTCAAGGATAGTGATAAGAAGCTGTAATGAATAATAATAAGATATACAGTAAACCCTCGATTAACGGACAAAATTTCCTTCTGTATGTCACATGTGAAAATTAACACCTTGTTAATTTTAAAATGCTTTTAACCAAGATTTGCTTATAATTAAATTAACAGGTTATTTTTTGTTATTAATTTCCTGTTATTTTTAATAAATTTTGGCGAATAAGCCATCGTATGGAAAAATACTGCAGTAATTTAGCCAACATAAATGAGTCACCGCTCATAAAACATGTTCGGCGAATGATTAGGACGTGATCACACCAATCGCACCGTAATTGGGTTCTTTTGTCGCATGGCATGACTTTCTGCGGCAGGTCTATTACACACATTTTCGTAATTTTAGGAGTTAATTATATATAAAAACAGCAGAATTCAAAAGTTCAAAATAAACTTGATAGTTTTTTCAAAGCAGGATTATTCCAAGCGCCTCAACATCGAACATTAATTTCACATTAACTTATCTAAAATGTGTGAAAATTGTGTGTAAAACTTTTTTTTTTTTTGTTATTACAGTACTAATATTGAGAAAATTGCAATCTAATGTTACAGATATTTTATTCTAAAAAAATTGCGATTTAACGGACACCTCTTAGCCCCCATTAGTCCGTTAAATCGAGGGTTTATTGTATAAGAATTACTAGATCAGCCATTGTAGAATAATAATAACGCCAATCTTGGCATTATGGCGTTATAAAATCATCGAAAGCGACAACACCGTTTTCGTGAAAACGGTGTTGTCGCTGTTCTTCCAATTGCGATATGGGAGCACCTCTTAACAACCTTATATTATCTTAATGAAATATCTTAATGATATTGTTTACAATATCATGTTAAGATATTATAACAGTAGCTTAACAATATCTTATCGCATTTTGCATTGTTTGTAGTTATCGCTATTAGTCGACCAGCAGCATGAAAAATCTGCAAGATATACATTACCTTCCTACTTCGTTGGAATTCAAATACGTGTAGATTTTTATACTGAGTGCAATGAAATAATCATCAAGCGTAAAAGAAACTTCATCTCACCGCAAATGTGTGTGAGAGAGAGAGAGAGTGTTGTGATTTTTTTTTTTTTTTTTTTTTGAGTAAAGATTGGATGGAAAGTTATTCTCTGTTTGTGGAACTGATAATTGTCAAGTAAAAACGCTGGAACGTTTCATAAATTTGTATCTTAATTTTTCAGAGCACGATTTGCCAAGTTATCTGTGAATGTCTGAGTCTGTGACTACAATATGTTTATTTACGTTTATTTTTTATGTTTATGAATGTGTGTGTGTGTGTGTGTGTGTGTGTGTGTAAAATATACAGGGTGGTTCAAAATTCCACATACAAACTTTGAGGGGGAGGTAGAGAACATCAAAATCAACCCTATTCACATAGGAAAGCATGACCAGAAACGCCACCGGAAGGTACTAACAGAGACACAAAGATACAGAAATCACACAAGGCAGTAAGCAGTGTAAAAAACTTTATTAAGCGTACCTGAATAGTTCAATAATAGTTGGATACATAATATGGTAAACGAGGTGCATGTCTGCCATCTTAGCGTTCTTCGTACGACGTCGAAAGCTTGAATGAGGAAGTCCCAATTGCTCACCTGGAGCGCTGGCGAACAGCGCCACCTATCACTTTCGGGTGGCGTTTCCGGTCATGCTTTCCTATGTGAATAGGGTTGATTTTGATGTTCTCTACCTCCTCTCAAAGCTTGTACGTGGAATTTTGAACTATCCTGTATAAAACGAATACTTAGTTTTCGTGTAAGTATCATAGTGAAACACCAAATGTATAGTCACGGGGAAAGAGCTATAAACTTATGTTAAAATATACAATCTACACGTAGACCTCTAAACTTCAGTAACGTTCAGTTTACTGAAAGCTTAAAAATAATTAACTTGCATGAATATTTTTTCGTTGCTTAACATCTTGACTCAGTTATAAATTTTCAGGTGATGTATTAAAATAACTTCATAAACACTTATTTATTGAGGAATTCATTAACTGGTCATTATATCCGACGAACCGTAAATCAGTTCCCGATATTGTCTTCTTCTGAAGATACTGACATAGCACTAGAGATATATCAGTTCAGTCTAGCAAGGACTAAATTTAATAATGAGGAGAGAGAGAGAGAAGGTGAAAACGCTGTAATAGTGGTTGTCGTTAGGTTAAACGCATTTTACATTGTCATATACAATTCGGGCTCTGGAAAGGAAACCTGACCCCAAAAGTAGTTAAAGGTAATAAAATATACTAAAGATACTAACGTTCAAGTTTTTACAAACTAAAATAAATATCTAATATCACAGGGGGGGGGGGAACGAGTTTTTGCTTCGTTTTCGATAGTGCTCCGCCATTTGCGACCATAATCGATTAAGATCGGTGGCGTAGTAGGATTCAGTTAAATCCAACTACGCTCACACAAAGCGATACTAAACGCAGTGAGTAATAATAATATTCGGCGAAACGTTTATTCCGACGAATGTGTATGTGTGTGCAGCTGGAGGAAATCGCAAAATATATTTCCATGCACTGTTGCCCGCGACCTGCTGTAGCTGTAGGGCATGATTGAATGATGAGCCAAGCAAGTCTAATTACTCTGTCTAACTTCCCTTGAGAGAACTTGTCTCATTTAATGAACTTTCTTCGAAATACTCTTTCTGAGCTGGTTCTGAAAGAGATCATCGTGCTTTTTGTAGTTCCTGCACGTTGGCAACTTCCCTTACTAAGTGAGCAAAGAATTATGGTATATCTTATCATAATTAAGTCTTCTTCATTTGCACTGGCACGCTTGTAACTTAAACCTGAGAGGGATGAATGGAAAGAGAATCCCGAGGGCCTTTTACCGCCATAATTATTCTCCTTTTTATCTGACTTTTTTTTGTGTAATGGTCACTTCTCTAGAATCTCAATAAAATCGTCCCCTCCCCCAAGTAATATTATTATCATGCAGTATTTTTCTTATCTGATATTGGGAAAAAATACTATTCAAATGATACGGCGTGATAGCATATGCCAGCTATGGAATTCGTTCTTATATAAAATCGTTTATACTTTTTGCTTATGTAAGGAATGACCCAGGTTCTCATATTGTGGAGATAAAACGGAGGAACAGAGGGAAGTTTTCAGAAAACCGAATAATCTTCTCTTCGATGGAAAAAAAATCCTGAGATCGCAAACAATTTTTGTTTTGATCTTCTATGGGAACAAATGCTTCACTCATTTGTCTTCCCATATCTTCAATTAAAGTCCATTGAGAAATCTCTCCCAAAGATTGAAGGCCACTTCCACTTTTCCAGCCCTGAAGTTAGTTCCCCCCCCCTTCCCGTCCGCACTTTAACCACTCTGTTGTCCAGACGTGTTACGGATGATCGATCGGATCGCGGATTGTATTTAGTCGTCATTGTGATCATCCTGAAACTTTGAAATGTATACAAATATTGTTTGTTTTCCTTAACTATCGGACAAGTACTCCTCAGCTCTGATGGTTAGAATATCTAACATAGACCCAACCAAGACTCTAAGGCAGTTTTTTTTTTTTGTTCTTATTTTTCAAACTGCGGGTTGCGACGCGTTAGTGGGCCGTGAAATCAGCTTAGAGAGGTCGCGACCAACATTAAAAAAAATTAAATATAATAAAAAATATCAGAGTGTATTTCATGGCTTTCACACGTTCACGGCAGGCGAAGGCACATCCCACGTTTCCCTTCAAACCTTTTTTCACAAAAAAGAAATGGAGAGTGGTAACCATAGAGGTAGTGCGTATCGGAACAAAAGTGGTACGCTACACGCACTTTGCAACCTTCCAAAATTCAGTTGAATATATTGGGAGCCGATGATAAACTAAATTTTGGAAGCTGGCGAAGTGGACCTTCCTCCACCTTTACTACGAGTTGCCTGGTATTGTACAACATCAGTACCCTAGTATCGCATCTCAACCTTATACATTATGATTGTGGATCAAGATGTAAAAAAAAAATAATTGTATGTCGCAGTCAGAAAAGTTTGAAAAACACTATGGACTCAAAAAATATTCTCAAGCCGAAAGCCTCAAAAGCCTAGAAATCATAGTTATGCTAGGCGTTGTCCGAAATACGCTAATAGGAACACATATCCATAAAATCATATGACAAGTCTTCTTTCCCTCTTTTACCTCCAAGCCAAATACAGAACTTGCTGGTTTCTTACAATTTCATATCAGTCTTTCATCTGCAAGAAATAATTTTGATGATTTGGTTTTTATTGGAAAAGGGTTTAATGAACACAGAATAAAGGCTATTCTAAAAATGCTGGAATTATTTATGTTCATTAGGAATTACAAAACATAAGGCGAAAATTAATAATGCTTTGTAACGACATGAATCTCAATTTTTATATCGATAAGTGCTGTCATAAAGAAACAGAATAAACGGGTACAGTCAGCCTCTTTCGATTTTAACTAAATTGTCAATAATATCTTATCTTATATTTTTAAAGGAACTGTGTAGATAATGATACAAATCTTTGTAGTTTCGTTTTTTTTTCTTCTCTTTCTTTCACTTGATAAAGATCAAACGAGGAAAACACCTTTCAGTAAATATACAATAGACTTTCAGAGTTGAATACTTTGGACATTTACTGCGCCCAGAAAAGAGTGCGATGATTTATGCATTTTATTGTACCTTATTCTCGTAAATCTAGAGGCTTTTACAGCATACGAGTGATACACTAAAATGTTACCTATTTCGGTGTTTTAAAAGCGTATTCTGCACTATGTGATGTAAATTAAACTCAGCACAGAATCTTTTGGCGTAATGGTGAATATGCTGCTAGTGAGCTACAAGAGCTGGCCTGTTTCGTTCTTGAGTACGTAACTCGCTGTGCAAATTTTGCGTTTTCATGGAAACCTAGATACACCGACATATCCCTCTTAATCATGTTAACAAACGAAATAATTTTACTACAGGGAGAAAGATTCGTTCACTTTTCACTTAGTTCCGCGACCGTCTAGTGACACCGCGATTTATTATTATTATTATCATCATAATCGTCATCATCATCTATGTCAGTATATAGAGAATGCTTTATTTCTTGAAACTGCTTCGATCAAGTGAAGTGCTTTAAAAAAAAGTGGGTAGATGATGGATAAAAATTCATTCCTCGCCTAGCTGATCTATTTGTTTAAGATCACGCCAACTGAATTAAGGCTACGAAGCGAGTATATCCTGTTTATAATCATGTGTTCTACCGGTTTGTCTGGCAAGTTTTAAACTGGCTCGTTCTTTTTCGAAGGTCAAGTAGAAATCGAAAATATCGTTAGCTTCTGATACAAATTATCATATAAAATGCACAGATATTAAATTCGAAAAGGTGCTATTAAGTCAAGGAAACCATAATGAAAAGATCACTAAACCAGTATGAAAATGATCGGACACAATCATTAAAACATGCGTTTCCTGATAATATTCTTATGCAGTGATTCATTATTTGTATTCATCATTCATTATGATAACAATTAAACCTGGGGCAGTTTCAGATGTATTTCGCAAAAGGTGTAAACACTAATATATTATACTTCTTTAAGTCCGTCCATGTGTTCAGTTAGACCAAAAACGTGTAAAATATAGCAAAATCCTTCGAAGTTATACAAAGCACTAGCTTCCCTCTTCCTTCGATGGAATTTGATTTAAGGAAGAGGGAAACTAGTGCTTTGTATAACTTCGAAGGATTTTGCTATATTTTACACGTTTTTGGTCTAACTGAATACATTATTTAAGTACAAATCTGATCAGTTAGCCAGATCTGAGGAATAACATGCACATGGACGGACTTAAAGAAGTATAATATATTAGTGTTTACACCTTTTGCGAAATACATCTGAAACTGCTCCAGGTTTAATTGTTATCATAATGAATGATGAATACAAATAATGAATCACTGCATAAGAATATTATCAGGAAACGCATGTTTTAATGATTGTGTCCGATCATTAAAATCGAGTTAAATGTCCCATTCAACTCGATTTTGGTTAAAATCGAACCATTTTCTTTACAAAACTTGGCAAAACGATTCGAAATTATACTTTGTCGAATTTTGTCGAAACATCGCGATTATGATTTTAGTGGACAAAATTAAACGAAAGAAATTTATATATTTTGTTTCGTTGGCATGTGCTTTTGACATACACTGTTCAGTAGTTGTAATGAAATAATGACATCATCAGACGAGAATGGTATTTCTCAACGAACTTTTGTGATTTTTCTGGCATTTCTTTACTTCTGTAGAAGTTTGTTTATTGTCTTTTGTAATGTATAATTTCATATCGTTTTGGCTTCTTTTATTTTATTTATTTTGTTTTTAATATATTCTTTTTTTTATCCTTCTGACAATAAACATGCATGATTGATACTCAAATTCGGTTCACTGGATACATTTTTGTAATTAAACATCAAAAATACCAAAGTTCAGTAAACACTCTCCAGCCAATTTCGTTAAATTGACAAAAGTAATAAACCGAGAATAACTCAGTGAAACTGTAAGGCAACATTGTCGAAATCAACTGTCATCATTTTTGGACACTACAAAAGTTTTACGGGATAAGCGTTAGTTTATCTGTTTGATGAGAAGTGGATATTTTATTAGTCTTTTAACTAGTTCAGTTACCTCAAGGTAGAATCTGGACTCAAAAGTTGAGAAAAATATCGTTTAGAGCATAGGTTCCCAACCGGTGGTACGCATACCCCCCCCCGGGGATACGCGTACATCCGTAGCCTTATAATGTATTAATTTTCCTTTCCCAATTCATTACCTCATTTCCACTATTTTACATTAAGATAGGCACTGAACAAACGTGTCAGCATTTAAAAACAGCTATTTTAACAACAAGAGGTTCAATTTATAGAAATGGGTTTAAAAGGGGTACACAAGTGGAAAAAGGTTGGGAACCACTGGTTTTAGAGTATGAGTATATAGAGTGTGGAGTATGAATATATATTTAAGCGACTCAAAATATTGGAAACTTGAATAAGAAGATCCCTGGTTCTTGGTGGGGTCCTGGGCATTAGAACCAGTATCGTCCCATCCAACAAAATTAACTAACAATCCCATAGATATAGAAACGTGCCCTTTAATAATGAAATAGGCAATATTTTAATCTACGCGCGCCATAGCTCTAACCTTTTTTTTGTCTTTAATAATTAAAGCTGCCATGTACTTGTGTTTTCCTATAGCTAATCGGTAAGAAAATAGAAAGTTTAGAAAAGCAGGCAACCCTCTTTCTCTCGCTCTTCCATTATGCCTATATTCTTTTTAATCAATATTTTGGCACTGTTTGCAACATATTAGTCTTCATACTAATTCTATCTTCAAAGCGAGTGATAATTTATGTTAAGTGGGTGGCATTCGGGTTCCTTATCTCTTTATCCGTTCCTAATCCGTGTTGATTCAAGTTGTTGTTCCGATCTGTCACAACGTCACACATAGAAATCGATTTAATTGCTTTTAACACTCTTAAAAAATCTCCTTTCCTGTTTTCAGACGTCATTTGCAACATAAACAAACACTGGAACAACCAGAAGTATTAGTTCTGTCTGACAGATAGTTTTCCGCCAGTAAGTGACAAGGATACAGGATGACTTTTTTTTTTTACATCGCAGCCAATAATAAGGCCGATATATATGTGATTGGAAACCACGGGTACGCCAAACAATTATTTATGCTGCTCACGTTCATAGAGCGTGACTGACAAACGCGTGTTGGTACACATCATACGAAACATGCATCATACATGAATGCGTTGGCTACTCAACTTCCACCTTTCTACTCTTTGGTACTCGCGTTGATCGAGTACAAAATAAAGTGTTTTTTTTTTCTTAGTTTTTTTTCGATCTTTTCAAATGTGATTCTTAGTTTTATTTTTATACATACTAATAACTAAAACATGATAAATAGCATTAAAAAATCCTTTTGCTTGAAATCTATTAACTGTTTATTGATAATGAGTTATTACTTCGGTTCCTTATTGCTTATCATGTTGGAATTAATCTGACAGCTATTTCACTTGCTGAAAGACGAGCAGAAATGCCCACTTGGAAAATTTTTTCTCTCGTTGTTTTTTTTTTTTCTTCTTCTTATAAATCTTTGTCTTCGATCTTTGTCTTCCAAATAATTGCAGAATAATTACGTGTTATGAGACAGTTGGAATTATATAAGACCATGTTAAGTGCTCATACATTAATCTCGGAAAGCTTCAAAGTTTATATCAGGATATGAACTTCTGCTCTATTTGACGTATAAAAAAGAACTTTGTGTTAAAAAAAGAGAGAAAGTTCTAATGAGAATTGCTAATGACGTGACGAATAGAAAATGTTACAAATAAACATAAACGGAGTTCATGTACTGCATTTTTAGTAGCTCGTATTGATGTTTTTTATATTTATTTTTCTATTTAGCACGTTATAATTCTGTAAATATTAAAATGTTTTCCGAAAACCAAAAGACATATATCTCTGTATATACAACTTCAAAAATGAAAAAAAAAAAAAAAAAGGCGAAGATAAGCCATATTAGGGCTGTGGTTATCGTACACCGCACGAAGAAAATCACTATAATCATTATCCATCAAACATTTACTGATATACTGAAGGGATAATCAAACCTGTTGATCTGCAAACCTGGCTGGTTATATTCTTCTAATGATCTCATCTTCCTTTTACCCTCTTTTACCTTGCGGAGTCGAGGGTTTTTGTTAATCATCGGACCTCAAACCGCTCACAGGATAAGGTGGTCAGCCCTACGCCCCGGTGTATCCTGTAGTATTGAGTTCTCAAGGCCGGTTTGCCTACTTTGCGGGATGAAAAACCCCACGATAAACTGGGGGAAAACCCTACTGTCCACGCCTAAGACCGGTTAACTTGGCTATAGCTGAGGAAGATCCTTCAGCTCCTGACGTCATCGACCGGAATCGAACCTAGGACACTCCTTCCCCAGGCATGTGGTTGCGAAGCGCATAGCCACTAGGCTAACCGCGCGGACTATATCTATATCTTCTAATGATATAGTAATTTTTATATTATCCCCCCCCCACACACACACAAAGAGGTCACAACAAATTCCTGTTGGGTGTGGACAGAGGTTAAAGAGGAAAACTGTTTCGGAAAAGAGGTAGATGGTGGAAGATCAGTAGGAAAAAGCAGATTCGGCGGGTTAGCAATTGAACTGTAAATGGATGTTGGGTAGTTGTTGCTAGCGTTACTGAAGGTTTAACAGATAATGCATGGTGGATCAGTAGAACAGCGTCAAAATACCCGTGGAAATGACATAAAGCGGAACAGACTCTCTGAGATATAGTTGGGGAAGTTTACGAAACAGGGTGATCATACTAGCCGAACTGCTTCTTTTGGACGGCATCAAACATTTTTAGGAAGGTTTTCGGCGCCACCTCAAATATGACAGCGGTATTTTAAGTTTAGTTGGATTTGGGATTAGCACAGAGTTAGTTTCTGGACAAGCGAAAAGTAATGTCTCTAGCCTAAATAAGGATACAAAGTTTTTTGGAAGATGCTAAGGCAATAGATGTAATGGTTTTTCTGCATAAAAGGACAGAAGCAAATGTCATCTCGCAAGAAAAGAGAAAAAAACCTTTTCTAATAAGCCACTATCGGAGTCAAGGAGAAGTGAAGAAACTTTTTTTTTTATTTATGAGGATTGTGTTTCAGTATCATTGAAGGCGAGTACGTTTTTCATAATTCCGTTGAAGAATAGTATATCATTGGTCAGAACACTGCATGATTTGTCAAATGAGCAGGAGCATGAGAAAAGCGTACTATAATAAAAAAACCCATGGATAGGTTTTCAGCAGTGGCGACCGGTGAAATTTTAAGTGGGGTTGCTGCCTCTACAAAATTAAAAATAATATTTTTTTTCTTAATCAGTAACCAATTTATTAATAAATAAATCTGTAGATTTATTTATTAATAAATTGGTTACTCATTAGGGAAAAAAGAATTTTTTTTTATTTTGTAGAGGCAGCACCCCCCCCACTTAAAATTTCACCGGCCCCACTGGCAGAGAAACTGGGAGAAGACGATAGTTGGTCCTGATGCACACCATCATTGATCTGATTGAATTGATTTGATTGAACCATCAAAATCTAAAAGAGAACAATGTCATCCACTGTTTCACGGAATGAACGATCGGAGAGAAAAACGGATTACCCAATGAGAAAGGATAGAAACCATAAGATGGCACATTTTTGAACTGTTCTCTATTGTCGACCAGGATAGATGTCCCGAAAATGTCAGGTGCACCCACCAGTTTCTGAAATCCGTTCTAGGGCACACTTCGAGAAGTTGATAATGTAGGCAAAGATAGGCTATGAATCTTTATTGGCGAAATCATACTGGCAGTTGTTGATTAACTGGTGAGATCCCCAGCTGATGAAGAAGTTGAGTGTTGATAGCCTTCCATTATTTTAAAGTGATCTGGAGGATACAGTTGATGGCAATTTTTTTTATATTTTTTATAATGAACTGATGGGCTTACTTCCATCCAACACAGCAAACACTAGCTGATATATAATAGGATGTAGAGTTGGTATAGGGCGTGTTAGTTGGAGCACCTATCATAAGCATAATTGGGAGAATACAATCAGGGTCAAATGTCATTTGGATCTCTCTCTCTCTCTCTCTCTCTCTCTCTCTCTCTCTCTCTCTCTCTCTCTCTGTCTGTGTGATATGCTGCATTCTTCCCTTTTGGTTATCTTGGCTATTTCTCGGTCAAGTAGCTTAGATATCGGGCGCGGATTTTGAACACAGTAGGGAATGAAGTCCTCATTCCAACGTTGATAAGTTCTGTAACTCGATCCAGATCTGGAGAACAGAAAGGAGCAGTAAACGTGCCAACTGTTTTACTTCTTCTTGGCGTTGTTACAGCCAAAGAAAACGAGATTGAGAATGACTGAGGGAAGGGCATTCCGCATTTGAAGATTGTACAAAATTATGGTTTGAGTTACCGAGTGGAGTGGCGATTTCAGCAGCGTACCTGAAAGGGGAACTGGTGAAGAAAAAAGTAAGTATAGAGTGTTGGGTGACAATGGAGGAGAGGATTCTTGTCTGGTATTCTGGTTGGTATATGAACAGTTTTGTTTTAGATCGTTCCTTCTGCAAATACTTCCGCTTCTCCTCCAGCCTGGCCAGTAGAATTGGGAAAAAGGAAGCCGCCTGAGTTGTGGAAATTAAAGTAACATAACTGTTTGGGTAGGTGACTACACACTTCTTTGACTTATATTTGAGGGGAAAGAAATCAAAGAGATCAGAGTGAATTTCTGAATTAGAAGATTGGTAGAGGCATCAGGTAAATGATGCACAATTGGGTAAGAAAACTATAAGTTGGAGAAAGTCGGCAACGAGAATTAAGATTTGGCATCGCCAAATATTATCAAATAAAATATTTTATTAATTTATTATATATTTTGTTCGTTCTCAGTAACCTGTAGCTCTTGTTTTACATTATAGCTTATCTGCACGCTGGTAGGCGAATTTAATGGTTGCTACAACGGTTATTATTCTTAACTGGCTAGGAAAGAGTGGAATTCAAAACCACCCAACAGGCTTATAGGTTTGATCCCGTCTTGGGTGGATGTTTATGGCTGTGTTTAGTTAGTTCATGAATTTCATCACTTAGTGTGAGACTCAACTTTCTGCTTACTGGTTGCCTGGCTTGAAAAAGCTTCATGTTTGATCTGTAGTCCTTAACACGTCCACTGTTCTAAATGTGATGTAGGTTTACAACCTTTCGTAGTTCAATATTGTTGTAAAAATATTAAAATGTATCTTATTTGTTAAAAATATATTAAAAATATTTTCAGTGGAGTAAATATTCGATTTGTATTAGAATAGTACTTTCTGTCTGGAGAAACTCATAGGATTGTTAGGAAAAATCAAGTGACTTTTACCTTTAACATAATTTGCAGGATGTTCCTCAAAATTACAGACCATTTAATGTGCTTTTTCAACTTTTCTTTGCTTAAATCCGTGGGTTTTAGTAACTACCTGTGTTCAAGAATATAATTTATTGAAGAACTGTGGATTCGGATTCAAGAGATTCATTGACCTTGACGGCAGTGAAATTTTCAAGTTGTCGCTATAAATATAGACAAAAAGGACTCCAGTTTCTCTACGGTCGATATGGTACGGACGCAGAGGCATGCAACAAATCGTCACCCCCCCTTTTTTTTTCACCATGAAAAATATCTTCTTTGTACGCAAGCACAAATAGAAACGCAATCAAGCGTTGATGTCTGTGAGCAGCGAACCGGAGCGTTTCTTCGTAGCTGATAAACTACGCAGCTTTGTATGGGAAACAATAGATTAAGTCTGAATAGTACGGTAAAAAGTCACACAAGTGACTTTGAGAATCAAGGGGGGGGGGGAACAAAAGTTCTAACTTACCTGGCAATCAAATTATTATCTTAAAAATATACAACTTAAAGAAAATATGTGAGTTGCTGTAAACTCTATATTTTTAAGGTGCGCAGTTAATTTTTTTTTATTTATTTTTTCTTACGAGTATTCTCGTGATTGGTCAGTTTAGTTGTGTTCTTTGTCATTGGCTAAAAATAATTGCGGCATTTTCTATTATTATGCCAAATATTTTAACAAGCAGTTCTTTTAACGAACAAGGAGAGAAATTATGTGTTACCACTACCGTAGCCTACAGCGCATGCGCTTCAGTCATGTGATTAAATAATAGACGAGTTGAGAAATACAGGCATCCTTTCGCAATAATAATGATACATGTACAAGTTACATTACATTCTTTACAATCTTTCTCTTTTACTTTAATTTATTCTTTCATCTCTTTGTGTTGTTGCTCTATTTTCCAACGTACTGGTATTTCCTATGTAGCTGTAAACTGACCCAATGGTGATGAAAGCAAACACGTTAACGGAGGAAACATAAGTGAACAGGTGTAAGCAATGTTGCCTCTTTGGTGAAAAAAAAAAGTATATTTAAAGAACCTTCTACCCTTTTAAAGATGTCTGAGTAGGATTTGTTTATAAATAAGATCGGAAATCGGTAGAAGACATACAACAACGGAATAACTATTTTTCCATAGTGTTCAAAAATATATTATTATTACTAGCGGCAACTTGGATTACATTTAATTACTTTTTTATTACTTTTTAATGTAGTATTGCCTTCTGCAGTTTTTTAAACCATTATTATGTTAATGAAGGTAATTTGAGAATTTACGGACTCAGCAGCATTAAAACAACATTGTCAGTTGTAAATTGCCGCTTGTAAATTGCAGCTACTACGAGATGGTTTTAGGAGATTGGTTAAATTATTTTCTCTTGTTTTAGAGAAAATAATTTAACCAATTGACAGTAACCAATCGAAATTTATTGCACGATGTCAACCTCGAGAGGTAGAAATTAAAATACCTGCATTTAATTTCTGTTTTCTCCCTTCTTTAGTCTCTCCATTTTGTTTCGGTTCTACTGAAATTCTCAGGCAACCGTATTAAACGACTACATTCCGTATATGTTCAAAGTTGGTTGGACAATGCCACCTGTAAAGGTATCGACTGAGTATGACAAACAAATGACACTTTTTTCTATTTTTAAAGTGCTCTAGTTCGTTCACTAATCAGATTTGACGTTTTGAATAAGAGAGGCTGTGTTCTAGTAAAAACTTGTCGCACAAAAGTTGCAGATCGATAATAATGAACTTGGAAATGGAGTTACTCAGTGACTTGCTGCAGAATTCGACACGAGTAACTGCAACTATGCGTGATCCGTGATGTGAATTTATGTTTCAGTTGATCTTTATCACTTAATTACGGTAGATGAAATTGGCTAATAAATTCGTTTTGATCAAAAAAAGGTTTAAAGATTCTGCCAGTCGCATCGTGAGCTTTTTAATTATCACAAGCATTTTATCCTTATTATAACAGAAGGATTATTTATCAAGTCAGCTCGTTTTTTTTTTTTTTTTTTGAACAGTTTGAACAAGGTGAGTTTCGTTTCGTCAGTAATGTTGGTGAGAGTGCTGCCCACAGGAAACTACTGCTGTTGTTCACTCTAGTGATATCCTCTATGCAGGGCGGTAACAACGGCAAAGAGAGAAAGACAGAGAGAGAGGCACTAGCCTCGGACGCACAAGATTCTCCAGAGAACACAGAAACGATGTAATCTCCAGGAGACCAGAGTTTTACCTCGCAACTTCTAGAAAATCGACCATAGAAATCAAACTATTTCAAACAATAATCTGCAGTATTAGGGTCAGACTTGAGATGGCAGCAGTTATCTTTTTTTCAAATAAAACAGCCTAGTCTGCTTTATTTGAAAAAAAGAGAAAAAAAGAAAAGGAAAGACGTTAACGGATTTATTTATTTATTTTTCATTACTTTTCTTGTGATTTATGTATTTTTCTATTTACTACAAAATAACTGCTACGTTCTTTCTCTCTCGCTCACTCCCTGAACAGTGGCGTTTGATTCCCAATAAGAAATATCGATACTTATCTCGAAATGTTTTGTCTCTTGTTCGCTATTTTAACGGAAAAATATGTCATACTACTCTTCAAGTTAACTGAAACTATTATTTTATTTATTTATTTATTTATTTGTGTGTGTGTGTGTGGCATAGTGGTAGCAAGCTTGTTACGCTTACGTTTCTTAAGTCCTAAAGTATTTTTTTTTCCTTGTGGATTAATATTAAAAGTATATCAATTAATTCAGTTCATGAAGCCAAAAATGTTGATGAAAATATTGTATCTGTTAAGTAAAATATAAATTATATAATTTATGTAAGTTTTCAAAGTTTGAAGCAAATGGCAGGAGAACAAAGGAAGTTGCCATCTTAGAAGTCACACCGGAATCGCCAAAACTAGAAAGAAGATGAAGTGCTATAAATGCCAGGAAGGCTCAACGAAGAAAACCATATAACATGCAGGTACTGACAGGGAAACATGCACTTTCTCTGTTCAGATGCCCGAAGCAACATGGCAACGAATATTGAATGCGAAGCTTGACGAGTGGAAGTGCCTACAGTGTAGGGAAAAGCGATGCAACCTTCAACGGCATGTATTAAAAAGTCAATGCAGCAAACAGCAGCAGAGGAAATGGAAGGACAGGGAGTATAATAACGTGACCGCAGGCGAGCCCAATTTGAATCTATTACTTGAAAATATCTAAACTTAAAAGACTGCTTAATCATATTTGTTCGAGAACTATTTGAAAAACAGACTGCAGAAATTACGGGAAAATTTAACCAGTACGAGGAGTGTATTAAGTTTAATAATAATTCTGTAGAGGAAGTACTGCTGACAGTTAGAGAAATTGAAAACAGTGAAAAAGAGCTAATAGAAAAGCAGTGTAACTTAATTATACTGCTTTTCTCTTAGTAAAGAGACAACAGTACTATGACAAGAACTAAATTCTCTAAACCTACATTACGAACTCCTAAGCCAACAAATCAACATAAGAATGATCTCCTCATAGACGGTCCTCCGGAAACTGCATTGACTTAACATTTAAAAAACCCAGTAGTTCAATTAAACCAGAAAATTGGCGTTCACATTAAACTAAAAGATGTCCAGTCAGTTCATCATCAATTCAAAAAAGGAAAAGAGAAGGTTTTTCCCCGATAGAATTCATGGATAACAGAAAACATATTAATATATATAAGAAAATATTCCCTATGGAAACATTAAGATGTCGCCTAACAATACAATATTACAAGCTAAATACGAATAGCCTAACAGCACAGCAAAAATAAACTATTATAGAAACAAATTAACAACATGTATCAATAAACCACAGCTTTGCTTGCGAGCCCAAATCCCTCAAACAGTTGGCAAATTACTTTAATAAGCACTTTATGAACTCTATCCAAAAGCTGCAGGTAACATTCTCCTCTCACACAAAGAAATATTCTCCACTAGGACCATGGGCAATCCAGAGAGTTCGGTTCCCAATAGTACCAAAGGAAGAGAATTGTCACTTGCAGTTCATCAAATTAACCCTAATAAAGGACCATGTAGAGACGGAATCAGAACAAAAGACAAGACATTCAAATAACTTATGTCCAGTTATACTAAAACTGTTAAATAAAATCTTCGAAATAGGGCCCAATACCTGAAACACTAAAGACTGCATTAATCATACATAAACATGGAAAAAGAAACATAAGTAACTACAAACCCATCTCCACAGTGTGGAGATGGGTTTGTAGTTTTAAATTATGAAGTGCATTATGTATCGCAGAATTCTCTCCATAATTGTGTATAGAAAAATTCCAAATCACTCCAAAAACACAATATGGTTTCCAAACAAAAAAAAAACTAAAGGAACAGCAACCCTCCTGGATAATTTCACAGACCTAATAAACGCTGCGCTTTGTTAAAAACAAAATAGTATTGGGTCTTTTTATTGACCTAACAAAAGCGTTTGACACACTAACACACACAAAATCTTGTTGAACAAACTAACGCATATCAGAATCGGAGGACGTCTACCTGTCGTTCAAAGCATACATGGAAAACAGAAAGCACATCACACGTACAGGATCAGCGCACATCAAAGAGGTACTGGGGTACCGCCATAGTGTCCATTCACAATGACGCAAACACAGCTTACACAAATATGTAACACGATATCAATCTGATCACCAACTAGCTAACCGAAAATGGCATATATAAACTCTGAAAAAACAAAACTAATGATATTCAAAAACTTCCAGATCTTACCCATAGAAACTAAATATCTCACCATCTGACATTCATCCTCCTATACACAAAGCACTGATCATAAAACCACAACCATCACACAGGTGAAAACAACACACTATCTCGGACTTCACTTCGATGCTCATCAAAGTTGGAATAGCCTTATAAACAACCTACATAACAAACTCAGGATAATAGTAAGGAAAATATATCGATTCAAAGACATTGCTCCCACATACATAAAAATACTAGGGCATTATGTGAAAACATTTTAAGATATGCAATTACATCAAACGCATATTGTGCAGCCTATAAACGTAATAGATTATAATCGCTGCAAAATAAAATGGTAAAACGGATATTCTTGGAACAAAGAGGAGATCCCAAACTCATACAGGCCACAATGACAGAAACCAAAGTATTTAAGGTAAGACACTTATGCCACTTACGCAGTCATGAAACACTACTTCATTACAATCTACAGAATATCCAAACAACCTATCATATAACAAGATCACAGTCAATAAACTGGTAGTCATTATTATAAGTATAATAATCACTATGAAAAAGCAATCAGAGCTTCTACATACCTGACATGATGAACAAACTGTCATTCCACGCAGAAACCTAGGGATCCACAGAGATGAAAGGCGCTGTATATCAGGGTGGATCAAAATTTCACGTACAAACTTTGAGGGGAGGTACAGAACATCAACCAACCATATTCACATAGGAAAGCATTACCGGAAACGCCACTGGAAGGTTCTAACAGGAACACAAAGATACAGAAATAACACAAGGCAGTAAGTAGTGTAAAAAACTTTATTAGGCGTAACTGAACAGTTTTCAATAGTAATTGGACACATAATATGGTTTCACATCAGGTGCTCAAAGTTACGACCATTAGCAGTGATGCATGCCTGACACTGGCGACGCATTGATCGCCGTACATTTTCGAAAATACCTGGAGTTTCCCGGATATTAGCGGCGGCGATGGCGATTCTTGCCACGAGGTCCATGTCAGAGGCAACACGCGTTTTGTACACCATGGCTTTAGGGTCCCCCACAGAAAGAAATCAATGCTCGATAAATCAGGTGAACGTGGGGGCCAATATGCGAGGGATCCACCACTCACAATCCATCGAGTCCGGAAGCACCTGTCCAAATTCTGACACACACATAAATGCCAAAATGGGCTGGAGCCTCATCGTATTGGAACCACATCTGCTGACTCACCGTCATTGGAACATTGTTCAGTCAATCCGGCAGAACTTCTTCCAGAAAGGTCCGATACTTCTGGGAGTCCAGTCGGGGTAACAGGTATGGGGCTACTAAACAGTCAGCGACGATACCTGCCCATACATTAATGGCGAAGCGTTGTTGTGCGGCATGTAAACACACAGCGTGTGGGTTCTCATGGACCCACACATGAGTATTGTGGTGATTGAAGACCCCTTCGCTGGTAAATGAAGCTTCATCCGTGAACAAAACACAAGTTGGAAAAATCCGGGTCTACGGCACTTTTCTGCAGAAAACACTGCGCGAATTCCACACGTCGAGGAATAATCTCCTTCCATCAGTAACTGTACCCGTTGCAGATAAAATGGATGTAAGGACAGAGTGCAAAACGCGCAATACACTGGATCGAGATACTCCTATAGCAGAGGCAAAGGCACGTGTGCTTGTCTCTGGATTATTGTCCATCGCATTCAACACCTCCTCTTTTCGCGTCGATCATGGCCGCACACTACCATGGCTGCGATCCCTGAATGATCCATAGTCACACAAATTCTGATGCAAATGCGCAAACATTCGGTGATGCGGTACACGTCTGTTTGGGTACCTTTCGCGATACATTCGTACAGCAGCTCGTCCATTACCGTCAACTAACCCGTAAACAAGGTGCATGTCTGTCATCTCAGTGTTCGAAAAACGACGCTTGTTCTTCGTACGAAAGCTGGTATGAGGAAGCCCCAACTGCTCACCTGGAGTGCTGCCGAACAGCGCCACCTATCGCTTTCCGGTGGCGTTTCTGGTCATGCTTTGCTATGTGAATATGGTTGATTTTGATGTTCTCTACCTCCCCTCAAAGTTTGTAAGTGGAATTTTGAACCACCCTGTATATTATAGCATGATGGAAAATTAGAGGGAAACACATAACGAATTCCTCTCAGACATCAATACACCCTGTCCATCCCCCCCCCCTTCAAAAAGGTTAAAGTGCGCACATGTAGGGTTGTCTACAGTGGTGGTATATATATATATATATATATATATATATATATATATATATATATATATATATATATATATATATATATATATATATATATATATATATATATATATATATTGTTGAAATTAGGATTTACTCGGGATGTATACATTTATAAAAATAAATTTAACTGACTAGAACCCGAGAAAGTATAACAAAAACCTTTAATACATCACAACTAGTTTCATCGGTGATCCGACTTCTTCAGGTGAGAAATAAAAACATAAGACATAAAATAACACGGTAAAAAATGAACTTTACAGCTTAATAAAAAGCAGAATAATAACAGTCATATTTGAATAGGTGACCGCGTGCTACCGTTGGCATGAGTAGAATGTGTGCGACAGCTAATTTTTGAGCGCCAGTACTGGATTACTGCGCTATGGGAATCGGGTAAATTGTAGCTAAGATTATTGTTTAAATGTGAAGGGTCCAGAACTATTTCTTTTGATTCGATGATTCTTCTTTCGAATTCATCCTTGCAAATATATAAATTAGTAGTGCGTTCCCAATCAACTTGATGTGGCTGTTCTTCAAGGTTAGAGTTTGCCGAGAAAAGGACATGACTGGAAAGGGCGCTCGCTCGTGCTCTACTGTAGGAGATGTCACGTCTATGTTCCTCAAGACGAAGTGAAACAGATTTGTCTGTCTGGCCAAAATAAGGTCGACCACAGTTGCACAAAACTTTATAAACACCAGGAAAATGCAGATGGTTGTGTTTTGGTTTTGGTCGACTCAGAAAAGAACGAAGTTTTGGCAGCGTAGTATAGTCGGTCTTTATGTTGAATTTTTTCAGAATCTTAGCTAGTTTCGGGGTAAGAGTGCTGATAAAAGGCAACTGTATATGAGTGATTGGGTTGGAGTCATCTTCTTGTCGAGGATGTTGGCGTGGTCTCAAGCGTTTAGTGATGTTACGAGACGAATATCCATTATTTAAGAAGGTGTTTTTCAGGAAGTTAAGCTCTGTTTGAAGGTCTTCTTCTGTGGAAATGAGACATCTTGCTCGATGGGCGAGGGTGGAGATGATGCCCAGTTTCTGAGGTGGGAAGTGATGAGAAGAACCATGTAAATATCTATCAGTGTGGGTGGTTTTTCGAAAAATTGAAAATTTAAGACAGTCAGGAAATCTACTGATCTTTAGATCCAAGAAGGGGAGAACGCCGTTAACCTCTAGTTCAGATGTGAATTTAATGTTTTGATGTTGGTTATTTAAATGGTTTAGGAAGTTTTGCAGTTCCTCTAAACTATGTCCCCAAATAAGGAAGACGTCATCGATGTAACGTAACCACAGTTTAGGTTTCAAAGTAGCTGAGGAAATAGCTTTCTCTTCAAAATCTTCTAGAAAAAAATTAGCTAAGACTGGAGATAGAGGGCTGCCCATAGCTAAACCGCTAGTTTGTTTGTATATTTTCTCTTCGTAGCAGAAATAGCCGGAATTGATGCAGTGAGTTAGAAGAGCGAACACTTTTTTAGAAACCTTGTCCTTAAGAAGACTCAGAACTTCATCTGTTGTTGACTCACCTACATACAATCTGTCTAAATATCTTGCAGCTTCTTTAAAACATTTAGTTGGCAATTCTTCTTCCTTCATCAAAAACTCTGAAGATTTCATCTCAAAAATAAAAAATTTGAATCTTTTAGACTCGGACAGAATGGTGAGTTTTGACATCGTATCTTTGTTTACGAATGTTCCTACAGATGAAGTTCTGAGTCTTCTTAAGGACAAGGTTTCTAAAAAAGTGTTCGCTCTTCTAACTCACTGCATCAATTCCGGCTATTTCTGCTACGAAGAGAAAATATACAAACAAACTAGCGGTTTAGCTATGGGCAGCCCTCTATCTCCAGTCTTAGCTAATTTTTTTCTAGAAGATTTTGAAGAGAAAGCTATTTCCTCAGCTACTTTGAAACCTAAACTGTGGTTACGTTACATCGATGACGTCTTCCTTATTTGGGGACATAGTTTAGAGGAACTGCAAAACTTCCTAAACCATTTAAATAACCAACATCAAAACATTAAATTCACATCTGAACTAGAGGTTAACGGCGTTCTCCCCTTCTTGGATCTAAAGATCAGTAGATTTCCTGACTGTCTTAAATTTTCAATTTTTCGAAAAACCACCCACACTGATAGATATTTACATGGTTCTTCTCATCACTTCCCACCTCAGAAACTGGGCATCATCTCCACCCTCGCCCATCGAGCAAGATGTCTCATTTCCACAGAAGAAGACCTTCAAACAGAGCTTAACTTCCTGAAAAACACCTTCTTAAATAATGGATATTCGTCTCGTAACATCACTAAACGCTTGAGACCACGCCAACATCCTCGACAAGAAGATGACTCCAACCCAATCACTCATATACAGTTGCCTTTTATCAGCACTCTTACCCCGAAACTAGCTAAGATTCTGAAAAAATTCAACATAAAGACCGACTATACTACGCTGCCAAAACTTCGTTCTTTTCTGAGTCGACCAAAACCAAAACACAACCATCTGCATTTTCCTGGTGTTTATAAAGTTTTGTGCAACTGTGGTCGACCTTATTTTGGCCAGACAGACAAATCTGTTTCACTTCGTCTTGAGGAACATAGACGTGACATCTCCTACAGTAGAGCACGAGCGAGCGCCCTTTCCAGTCATGTCCTTTTCTCGGCAAACTCTAACCTTGAAGAACAGCCACATCAAGTTGATTGGGAACGCACTACTAATTTATATATTTGCAAGGATGAATTCGAAAGAAGAATCATCGAATCAAAAGAAATAGTTCTGGACCCTTCACATTTAAACAATAATCTTAGCTACAATTTACCCGATTCCCATAGCGCAGTAATCCAGTACTGGCGCTCAAAAATTAGCTGTCGCACACATTCTACTCATGCCAACGGTAGCACGCGGTCACCTATTCAAATATGACTGTTATTATTCTGCTTTTTATTAAGCTGTAAAGTTCATTTTTTACCGTGTTATTTTATGTCTTATGTTTTTATTTCTCACCTGAAGAAGTCGGATCACCGATGAAACTAGTTGTGATGTATTAAAGGTTTTTGTTATACTTTCTCGGGTTCTAGTCAGTTAAATTTATTTTTATAAATATATATATATATATATATATATATATGTAGAAAGTATTTTTTATATATATATATTTATGTATGACCCTTTCAGAAGTTCATAAGTCTCAATCATGTCACCCCTCTTTTTTCTGTTTGCTAGCCTCTGCAGTCCATAAATTCTCTCTCTCTCTCCTCATAATCAATATTCCACAGTTCTGATATCATCTCTAACACTCTCCTTTGCACCATCTCTACCGAATTACCTCGTAAACCAGGAAAATGAACAGTGTGGTAAAAAAAAGTGAAGCATAATTCCTGAAATCATATAAATTCGCCCTACGTATGAGTTTATTATACCCGAATAATGACAGAGTACTGATATGCAGATTGTTGCATCATTCAAGTTAATTTTACCATTTTGTGATATTTCCAAAGCGTTTTATTGTAAAGGATAAAATTACGGCATGTATCCATTATATTCATCCGTTTTGAACATTGTATTTGAAAATGAGTTTAAAAATAATTAGGTTGAGGAGAAAAACTAAAAACACAGAATTATCATTGTTATTTAAATCTTGTAAAATCTTGCATATTATTACATTTCTTCTAGTGCTTTCACTTAACGAATATTTATAAACGATTAGTGTACTCGTTACCTTCATTAAATTTTAGATAAGTTTTATAAAGTATAAATCTGGAGTCAGAATACTCTGCCTTTATAGAGGAAGTGGATGCTGCTTTTGACAGGGTGGCAGACATGGAATCAGTCCTGCTAATGGGTGACTTCAATGCACATGTTGGAACAGGTGACACACATGGAATAGGTGTGGTTGGGAGGAACGGAGACCCTGACCTTAACGCGAATGAGTTGAAATTATTGGACTTCTATTGTACAAACAGCTTGTCCATAATGAATACCTTCTTCCCGCACCGAGAAGTCCATAAGTATACCTGGCACAGGGATACACTTGGACTTGGACAAAGGTCTCCGATTGACTTCTTTATAGTCTCAGCAGATCTATTTTCCTCAGTACTGGACGTTCGTGTGAGGAGAGGAGCAGAACTGTCAACTGACCACCACATTGTCTGCACTCTATGGCTACAGAAACCAAATGCTACCATCAACGCTGGTAGATCTAAGTAGCTATACCGCGTGAAATGGGAGGCATTGGAAAATGAGGCTGTGAGGAAGAAATTTACAGATGACATTTCCTCCAGGTTCAAAGAGATTCCCAGACATAGTGCAGATGTTGAGGAGGAGTGGGAGCTGTTCAGAACAGGTGTCACTGCCTCTGCACTCTCATGCTGTGACAAAAGCGCCTCGGTGTGGCTACGGGCAGTGAGAAAAGTACACCTTGGTAGAACCAAAAGGTCCAAAAAGATGTCCAGGCAAAAGAGGAGGCATATACCTAACATGGCTTAGGATCAGGTCATCTGAGATGCGTTTCTGGTACACTGAGGCCCGAAAAGCTGCTGCTGAGGCAGTAAAGACAGCCAAGCAGAGGGCTTGGCAATCCTTTGGAGAAAGATTAGACGCACCCTATGCAAATGCAAACAATGTATTCTGGCAGACCATCCGCCACCTTCGAGGGAGGAAATCGTACACAGCAAGGGCAATAAAGACCTCTGATGGTGCACTTTTAACAACCAAGAAGGATATCCCCCATAGCTGGAGAGAATACGTTGAGAGTCTTCTTAACCCAGGTGGCCCGGCAGCTGTGGACATCCAAGAAGAGAAGATCGGGGCGATGACTAGTCTCACAGCAGAAGAGGTCCATTTAGCAGTAAAATCGCTAAAATCGGGCAGGGCTGCTGTGATGATGAAATTCGTCCCGAAATGCTAAAAGTTCTAAATCGAGACGGTGTTCTTTGGCTGACTCGAGTGTGTGTGTCAGGCTGCTTGGATATCTGAGCTACCACCAAAGCAGTGGCAGACAGGTACAATAATGCCAGTCTTCAAGAAGACTGGTATTATTGTGCCAGAGAGAGATTGCAGCAACTATCGTGGCATCTCTCTCTGCTCAGCCTGCCCTGGAAAGTATATGGTAGGAGCTTGGAAAGAAGATGCAGGAACATAGTTGAGTCAAAGTTCCAAGAAGAACAATGTGGCTTTCGTCCTGGTAGAAGTACAACTGACCAAATCTTCACTTTAAGGCACGTCTTTGAGAAATCTTGGGAATATGCCAAGAATGTCTACACATGTTTTGAGGACATATGACCGGGTTCTTCGGGATAAGCTTTGGTAGTACAGGAGTATGGAGTGGATGACCAACTATTAGCTGCCATCCAAAGTCCCTGTATGAATGTCCGGAGTTTTGTGTCAGGGTAAATAGCACAAAATCTGAACCTTTCAGAGTCTCCATTGGTCTCCTCCAATGTGTTCTGTCACCCCTCCTTTTCATAATATTTGGATTGATAGGCATAGCCGAGGCAGTGAGTGTGTCAGAATTGGAAAATGTAGCATTGGACGTCTGCTTTTTTTGCAGATGACCTAGTTCTGCTTAGCTCTGCCATAGATGACCTCCAGCGGAGCGTGGATAGGTTTGTGCAGAAGCTGGGATGAAGATCAGTGTTGCCAAAACTGAAACATTTGTGGTCTCAAGAAAACCATCTCAGTGCACTCTACATGTGAGTGGAGTCCCACTGAGGCAGGTGGAGAAGTTTAAATATCTTGGGTCCATATTCACGAGTGATGGAAAGTGGGACGTAGAGCTAGATACTCGAATTGGCTCAGCAAGCGCAATATTGCGGGAGCTTGGCCGTTCAGTAGTATTGAAGCGGGAGTTAAGCCAGAAGGCGAAGCTGACTGTCTTCAATACAGTCTGTCCCCATCCACACCTATGATCAGGAGAGCTGGGTAATGACAGAAAGAATGCAGACACGAATCTAAACGGCTGAAATGGGGTTCCTTCGAGGGGTTGCGGGGCTGACAAGACTCGATAGGGTCAGAATCTCTGCAATTCGGGAAACTCTCAATACTCAACCGCTGCTTCTCCGTGTTGAGAGATCACAGTTACGATGTTACGAGCACCTGGTCAGAATGCCACAAGAGAGACTCCCCCAGCAGGCCCTCTTTGCCAAACCAGAGGGTGGGAGGCCACGTAGAAGGCCAAGGACTCGCTGGATAGATTATATCCAAAACCTTGGGATGACACGTCTGGGAGTCCCACCAGAACACCTAAGCTTGGTGGCGGAGGATCGTGACCATTGGAAGTCCCTCTTGCAACTGCTGCCCCACAACCCAATTAGGAAAGGTGGGCCTTGAAGATGGATAGATGGATGGATTTATAAAGTATAAACAAACCACTACCAATTGGCAATATTCTCATAATTGTAAACATCTTTTGTATGTTTTTACGATTTGAAAATTCTATATTCCCACGGAGAAAAATGAATAAATACCTAACAACGAATAAGCGAGTTAGTACCAGCTTTGTCTCAATTCAAGTATCATTATCCCTCTACGTTAGTGATTTCGTTATAATTTATGAAAGTTATCTGAAATATAATGAAGATAACCATATTATATAATGACATTTCAATTTTACTTAAGAGCTTTTAACTTAAACATTTAAGTTAACATATGGAGATGGCAAAATATGCAGATCTCGTTGAATTTCTTGTCTACTTATAAGCATGGTGGGCTCCCGTTGTACATGGATAAGATCCAGCATGTCTGTGAAGATACTTTAAAGCTGAAAGAAGTAATATTATAGTTCTTTAAAAAATATTTGAAAGCTTTACAAAAAGTGAAATCCATAGATATTCAAATCTAATGTTAGCGAGTTTTTATTTTGTTCCTCATTTTCTATCTGTATTAGTGTATTATAGGCTAAGCAATCTCCTTTTCTGGGACCACTAAAAAAAAAAAAACTAGAGAAGGGAGGAAAAACATCGAAGGTCAACAGTGGGGCGAAGTGCACAATCGGTGACTCCGTGACTAATATACACGCAATAGTTCAAAATGTAGAATGAGACAAGGGAACCATATTAGAATGCGTACAAAATTCTGTGGAGGTCATGCATATCGGGTATCATTCAGAGGGATTTGAAATTGTTCACAAGATGAGTTGGCTTGCAGAAATTGCTTATCAACATCCGACTGTAGGTTAAATGGAGCTATGTGCAAAGGCAGAGAATTACGAATCAATGAAAGAATGTCGTATGATCACACCATCACAATGTTCTACGAGTAAATGGGCGTCTACTTAAATGAAATCCGCCATCCCGAGTACCTAAATTGAGCAGTCATAGTTCAGGCATATCTGAAACAGTTTTGGATGTATTTTCCTGGCATGATCTCTGTCTACTTATGACATCAAATGACAAGGTTGATTAATTTTGACGATCCTCCTGAGAGCGATCGTTTACATTTCATGGTGCAACATTTTTCCCCTGCTGAGAGGGGTCAAGTTACAGAACGATAATGTTCCGTCTACAAACCGCGTGGCCTTTCTTGTCAGCCGATCTCGACGTGAAGTATTAATCGTTGCAGGCATTTCTATGTCGCTTAAGAGGAGCCTGTGACTCCATTTCCTCCCTCCATCTAACCAAATAGTTTCTGGACTCTGGAGGAAAAATATCACAATCATTCCTCGTACGTGGTGGTTTGTTAACTCTGTCAGAAAACCTTGCTAAGTAATAACATTTGAATATGCAGTAGACTATTTCAGTATGCATATACAGACGCATGTCGAATATCCATTATACATGCACTATTAATTAAGCAGGAAAGATATGAGTAACCAATTTACTGTCTTAAGTGATGCATTCTCTGCCAATTTGATATTTCCTTTTATCCTTTTGTGATAGCATTCGCTAAAGACACAAGAAAATAAAGCGGAAATAAGGCATGACATAGGTTGTGCCATTACTTTTTTTAAGACCACTTGCGTGGTCTTAAAAATCAGGTGCTGATACTGTTTAATTGCACCATAACTTTACAAATTTGTCAAAATTTAAAGAGAAAATCAAACCATGAATTGGAATGAAAAAAAAAAAAAAACTGAAAAGCATACTAATATCCTGGTCTATTTTACTCTGCATTACGGACCAGTCTTACAGAGCACAGGACCACCAAACGGAAACAGGTTATCTACCAAAATTTAAGTTTCCAGAGATTTAGAGAACGAGAATGACATCTCCAGAAATTGTTCTTTCTAGTTAATTAAAAATGAAAGATTTGGATATTGAAATTTTGGATATTAAAAAACTAGATAGTCATGCTAAGTAAAGTGAAATGAAATAAAATCAAATTCCAGAAATGAACTAGTTTAATAATACCTCTTACCCTTCAATCTGCAATACGTGAATAGTAAAAACCTACGATTAAAAATATCTCAACCACGAGTGTACTGTGAGAAAAGCAAGGCAAGGATGACAGTATAAGCAGCAATACTTTTACTATTTGTTTCATTTCTTTATATATATATAAAAAATCCATTAGGTATTAATAATTTCAGGAATAATCGTTTCATAATTTCTTTTATAAAGATTGTGAAATTTAATAATAACGAATCATTTCATAAAGGTTTGTCATGATTTCCAAGAATTCTCTGTTGTGTTTTACAGTCCTTAGAATGTAAAACAACAGAGTTGTCCGATATAAACTACAATTAAATTCCTAATCTAAAATACTTAACCCTCAAAATCCTCCAATGAAAATGAAACATTTATATCTGAACAGATAGCAAAATTTATTTGGAATATCTGAGTCCTTTTTTTTTTAATTCAACGTCAACTCGATATGACTTTCACTTTTAATTCCAGTCATACAGAAGGACGAAGAGATAAAACGATCCTGATTAGATGCTTATGCTTCCTCAGTTTATGTGAAACATGCTATCTAAACATAAGATTAAGGGTCGAACAAGTATGTCCAGTCAATTCATTTAAACTCATCATGCGTCAGTGTAACGTTTCCTAACAGTTGCATCAGCATAGCATTTCCTGTCAGATTTTGTGTATCTGAGGAAAAATTTTGGTTTTTCCTCTGCAAAGAGAAGTCATCAATTACTAAGCGAACGTCAAAAGAAACTAGGCCTAGAAAACGAGGAACTAAAGGTGTATGATTGTAAATAGATGCATTATGAAATAGCATTATTGAATAACGACACCATTCATTATTACAGCAATTATCGCAGACATAATTTTGTTATGCCCAATGTTAGCCATTAAAACCATTCTTCTGAAACCAAAAATCAAATGACGATAACAGTGATCATAAATACCAAATTTCATGAGTCTTCCGTCAGTGCGAAACTATTATCAATTCGAATAATTTTGGCACTAAAATTATCTGATCGTAACAAAATTGGTAAACTTAAATTGAAATAATCGGGTGTATATGCCAAATACAAAAATTGCATTAAATTCTATCTAATCCCTATTGGTCATATTATACATAACTTCAACTATGTTTGTCCCCCCCCTTTCCTTTTTTTTGACCTAGTAGTCGATTTAATCGAAGCAAATACTGAAGTAGCTCTAAAAAAGTTTGTGCGGCTGTCAAATACCGAATTTTAATAAAATCTGAGCGGCCAGAGTCAGGAATAGCTTACGTGTGTGTGTGTGTACAAAAACGAATCTTACAGGTACTGGCATTATATTCTCCCAAAGGGAGGGGTTATGGGAGAGGAAGGGATGCGTCAAATCATTGGTGCCACGCAGGCGTGATTCAAAGAATAATAATCTTTGGTATATTTGACATTCAGGTTTAGAGTCCTTCTGGCTACTTATTAAGTCCCCCCTTTCCTCTCTCTGTCTTTCTCTCTTTTCATATGTCTTCGTTGGCAATCATTTCTCTCTCTCTCTCTCTCTCTATATATATATATATATATATATCAAAGATCAGTCCGTCTGCCACTGTATTCTTTATCAAAAATAAAGACCGCATTATTACTGTTGTTTTTGTACCTTCGTGTTTTGTAATTTAAATTCAACTCTTCTCCCTTGTGTCTTGTCATGGTCCAAACTGATCACGATGTGGCACACAGGGTTAAGAAATTATCACGAACCAAGTAATTTTAGGTTTCTCGCCATGCCAGCATGGTGGTTATGGTTATAAATAGCCTTAGCATCATGTTTCTATTACGTCTGGTATTTAAGGTCTAATGGTTTAAGATATAAAAACAGTTTGTCTTTTTTTAAATATTTCAACTGTGTTTCATTCACCTCGATTGGTTCTTTTCCGTACAACCTCAATAGGAGTTCGTCTAAAAATTATTAAGGAAACGAAGATTACTTTTTTTTTTCTTTTTCGAAAGTTCCAAACGTGCTAAGCAATCATCTTCAGTACCAAATTCTTAATATTTCTTGCATAGAAAGATAATGACATCCCTGAAAAAGGAAGTCAGGCCTTAAATATGCCTTTTTCCACGTTCCGAGGGCTAGTTTTTGCGTTTGTCAACTGCATATTTTTTACTATCACTTGTTAAGAACATCTGGAGGAAATTAATTTTGTTTTACAACATCTACTTAATTGGCCGATTAAAAGCTGTTCTGTTTTCTTTCCTTATCAAACTTCTTTTAATTGCAATAAAGTACGTAAAAATCCTTTAATGTTACATATTATAAGTCAGTCGATCTAATTTAAGTAAAATGGTAGTGCTCGAAAATGAACACCAATTTATTTTAGTAATTTTAAGATGCTAGCAAAAATATCTAAAGAAATGAGAGTATCTCGACGACGTAGTCGCAGAACCATAGCAATTCCATCTAGGAAGCGAGAAATCTTTATGATTGCTTTTCGACTGAAAATGAGTTAGTTTCATTCAGAAATGGAAGAATATTTCCCAGCTAGAGACTTGGATTTGTCCTCCTGTAATCGAGAGGCATAGCACATCAGACTATGGACGATTAGAGCTGCATCCTGGAAACAGAAAGATCTAAGTTTGAATATGGGACGTGAGAACTTCTATAAGGGCTTTTCATCTGAAGATGATGAAATGGTCTCAATACACAGGCGAAAGGGTATGCCTCCCGGAAACTCGGGATTTTCATCCCCGAAAACAAGTAAACCGACCAGAATATACGCAATAAACGGACATAAATATACTGGCCTTAGTGCCTGGAAGCAACTAATTGCTTCGACCATAATCCGAATAACAACAACACCGTAGCAACAATTAGGTTTTTATGAAAGCAAAGTTACTTGACCATAACAGTTGATATAGTCCGAATATACTGTATTAATGAAACATGCGATAAATTCTAGACTAGAATTAAGAGATATAGTATAAGCAGGTTTCAAATGCGCATAAAGTATAAAATTGGAAGGAAAGGATGAAAAATAGAAATGGCAAGAAACTAACAATGTTACAATTTTCTCAAATAATAAGACCCTCATAGTTGCATTATTTAAAAAGAAAGAATATAAGCTAATAACGTCAGTATGAACCGGAATCAATGATGAATAATTATTTTATGGTAAGAAAATAGGCAGGTAAAACATCTTAAACAGTTTAATCTTTAAAAGTCACAGCCCTAATTTCTCATATATATGTGTGTGTGTGTGTGTGTGTGTGTGTATGTATCTATCTATCTATATATATATATATATATAAGACATAGAAGAACAGAATTAAAAATGCGAGGAAGAAATCTGAAAGAAAATTAGAGCAAGATATCACGTGGGAAGTGAAACTGTAAATAAGATATGGACACATCTAAACAGAGGTAACTCCCGAATACTGTTGACGAGGTCTAATCCGTATGGTTAGCAAAGCAAGATAGGGAGATATGCTATAAGAAGCAGGCGTATGAGGCACTGAAAAAAAGTATTTAAATGATACATGGAAGAAAAAAAAAAATGGAATGAAAGTAAACGGGAAATTAAAATACCATACTCATAGTGTGTGCTGCTCTTGCTATGTTTGCATCTAATTTTAATTTCGTCGTGAAGATGAAAGCTGACAAGTCCTAAATATAGCTTCCTACGTAGTCTTAAAACCTATGGATAAGTTATCTAATTCCTCCTTCACCTTTTTTTTTTCATGCAGTATTTTTATTTTCACTTTTACTTTTCAAATCTTTTATCGTCTTTGGAATACTCTAATTTAATCCTTAGAATAATATTAACGAATTTCATAACTTATATACTCTGTTCCCTTTTAAACATATATACCATTTCGATCACGTAAATTAACAGTTAAAAGATGATACAACACAGATAAGAAATTATAAATAAATTATTTCGAATAAATAAATTGCTAATTATTGGATAATTCCTGATAAATAGAAAAAGGATTCAGAAGTGGATTTCACAAACGGATGCCATAAAAAAAAGGCTTCGCTAAAACACATAAACGAAGTTGAGTAGCCATCATAGAGATATGGAAACAAACTTCTTTTAATACTAAATTTTGATTATTATTTAATTTAAAACATATTCCTATCTGCATGTGAATTACGATATGATGGTGCTTGTTTTAGATTCAAAAACACATACCGCTGACCACAGGGTAATCTGAAACAGTTGTTTCAGATTTAAGCTAAAAATTCTATTTTAAAGTGTCAAGATACTTCTTATGTCATCGATTTTATCTCCAGCTTTTACGTTGTATTTAAATCTCTTAGCATATGAAATGAATATTTCAATTAATTACAAATGACGGGAAATATTCCAAATGGATGATGATGATGCCATCGTCTTTTTTAATGATTTTTTTATACTTGTGTAAATTAGAGGAAACGGCCTTCATCTGTCGAAACTTCTGTGACTGTGGTTGGAAATGATGACTCAAACTTTACAAGTAATACGTAATTAACAAATAAGGTCACTTACCACTTAGTTTCCAGTTCCACTTCTTCTGGTGTTCAATATTCAGTCCTTGTGGGTGATTATTAGCCAAACTTTGAATAACGTCGCTAACCTCCCCATGTTACTTGACACTACCACAATTTTTGTTGTACATCCCTAACACAAAAATGTGCTAGTGCCAAAGAACGGAGGAGTAATTCAAGGTCCTTACAATGACAACATACATGAGATTTGTTAAAGATGAAAAATAACTTAAGAGGAAACGTAATATAAAAACTCGGATAAGGATTATGAATCATTTTATGCTGGCACTTCTTTGTTTTAAAAAAAATGAAACTGAGAGAGAACGATAAAAGATAGAAAACCAGAAAGAAGGTGAAAAGGGCAGAAAAGAAAAAAGAGATTATAGATTTAAAATAATGAAAGAGAAAAGGTAGGGAAAAAAGATAGCCAAAAAAACAAAGAAAATAGAAACGACAGAAAGAGATGATAAAAAAATAAGAGAGAAATGAAAACAGAGAGAGGAAAAAGAGTAGAATAGAAAGGCCACAAAAACAGAATGAAATATTAAATAGGAGAAAAGGAGAACAGAGGGGGGGGGAGAGAGAGAGAGAGAGAGAGAGAGAGAGAGAGAGAGAGAGACGCGCATACAAACGTGGGGAAATTTAGAATAAGACATATGAGACACTAACAGACAATAATTATTAATGCTGTCTCATCAAATGTGTTCGCTTCCATCCATTCTGTTTTTTTTTTGTTTTTTTTTTTCATTCTACGAAGATATTTAGAATCCTTTATCTTTGGCACCCAAGAACCCACGACTTCCTTATGACATCTGTGAATTCTTCCAGTGCCAAGGATAAGGAATAATCATTCTTTGCTAAGTTTCCATCACATCTCTGAGTCGTCCGCGTGTAGAAGCATGATTTATTTTCTTGTTAGAACCTTCCTTTACGAGTTGGGTTTCCTAAAAATTGAGAGAAAAATATCCAAGTTAGAATGATCAGTTTAAGACATAATAATAATAATAATTTCAATGAACCACAACTGTAAAATAATTTTGCGATAAAACCCCGTTATGTTTATGTTCAAATATGTTCACCTTCGAAATAGACAAGAGTGCCATCTAGTTGGTCAACAATGGAACCAGCTAATAATGACCTCCAGGACTTGTGTCAACATATGCTAGATTGAAGAACTCGATGACGTCATATGAGCAGCAGCAGCAGCAGCAGTTCGTGTTTGTGTTGAACACATGACGTTCATTCACCATTAATTTAGCTGTAAATTTTATTAATCACGTTACACTCATGAGCGGGTTTTATCCGCTTGTGTATATACTCGCACCTGCGTAGGATGATTTTGATGCCCTCCTTTTAAGGGTGGACCGACAGAATCTGATATACGAAATTATTCCTGTGAGAACACAGTTATTTGAATATTTAGGAAAATGGGATTAAAGTGTTAATAATTCAGTGCCTATTCGTTTCTGCTGAACTCCCATCAAATGACGTCAGTCACAGGGTAAGTCATCTCCCTTTTAGCAGAAGTGTAATCGGTTTGCATTGAAAAGATTACTTTGTAGAAATAAGTGCATCTGCCCATCATTGATGATCTCATAAATATTTTATTTGAAATATGTCACTCTTTCTCATTTTGAGTGAAAGTGACATATTTCAATATTTCATCTCAGAGTCGTTTTGAACTGAAACCGAGAAAAAAAATAGACAGGTTTAATTAATTTTTCGAAACAGCTACTTCTTTTTTGCAGCGTACTGTTTTGGTCAGGTGGATATTCTGGAAAAGATTATCGAGTTACGTGACCTTTAACCTATCTAATGGTACTAATGTGCTGTTGGTGTACAACCTTTCTTGTGGGGGGGGGGGAGAGATGAACATGTTTAAACACTAATAATGATTAGATATACTCCTATTTGACTATTTTTAAGATTCAAGGAACATCGTTAAAGGCTTTGTAACTGTGTAAGTTAGCAAGTTATGATTTTTGAAAGTTACGATTTACTAGAGTCCAGAATCAGAAATGATGGTAAGTGTGAAGATGAAATTAAAAGAAGGATAGTTATGGGAAAATAAACCAAGTTAAACCTGACAAAAATTATGAAAGATAGAGGTGTGAGTAATGCCATGAAAATTAGAATTGGTATTGCCAGTAGTGATGTATGGATGTGAAAGCTGGATTATTAAGAAGAAAGACAGAAAGCGAATTGATTCACTTGAATTATGGGTGTGTGCAAGAGACTATTAAGAATCCCATGGACTTCAAGAATGACCAATAACAAAGTTTTACAGAGTATAAAGGCAGAATGCTCCTTGGAAGCGATGATCGCTAAATCGAAGGTGATGTACTTTGGGCATATTATGCGAGCTGATGAATCAGTGGAAAAGACGGTTATGTTGGAGAAGATTGAGAGAAGGAGAAGAGGAAGACCGCAAAAGAGTTGGATGGACAACAAAAGAACTTGCCAACTGAACTTGCAGATACTGAAAGGAAGGACAAGAGGCCGAGTGGGATGGAAAAAATCACCAATCACAAAATCACCCATAGTCGAAAACGACTGGATGGCACATAACAAATTAGCAAGTTGCATACGGAAATGATTTTTTTTTTTAAGTTAAAGTTGAATTCTTGGATGCCATTGATCTACACAAGTAAACTATGAAGACCAAAGGAAATATCCTGTTCTAGTACTAATTGAGGTTAGAAAAGTCTAGTTACCTTAGCTATGGATATAACTGCCCATCTAGTCTGTGAACGATGAACGTTACTAATATGTTCCAGTAACTCAGTTAATTAAAGCTACAGCTTGTTTATATTTGCTGCTCCCGGTTCGAATCCCACATGAATGTTTGTAAAAGATTGTTCTAGTCGAGTTTCTATTATCTTCTTCAGTTTATAATTCAGCTTTTTTTAAGGTGAGATGAAAATGATCTTAGTGAATTCGAATTAAATAACAATATAGGCATGGAGTTAATTATTAGTTAATGTTAAGAATTCAGTTTTACTTTTAATTTTTTTTATTTAATTTTGTTTTATTTTATTGTAAGAGAAATGTAAGTTCATTATATACTTGAGTTCCATGTAACGCTCTAATTGTTATCATATTTATATTGCATTACTGGACGTAGGCTTACTTTGCATTTCTGATGAGGACATGGTCACACCTTGTTTTTATAGAAACAATTTTGATACAGTTTTAATTAAACTATCCTTAAAGTTGATTATTTTATTGACTTTTGATAGGTTGTAGCTTCTTTTACCTTTATTTTTTGACACATTAAACGGCATACAATATGACTTTACTTATGGTATGCCGTTTAATCCTCAAAATCAATAACGTCGAAAACAAACACATTTTATAGGGTTTTAAAGCCAGTACTCTGAAAGGACGAAAACATTCAAATACGTTTGCAGAAATAATGACCACATATTTTCAACAGATACATAATAACAATGCAAACATATTAATGATAAGTCAACATTCCCGTCTATAAACAAGAAAACATCGTAGTTGCTCTGCGTGCTTCCACTAATGACTAAGAGCTCTTTGATGATCTCTGTTGATCCTGCAAGGCACGATGGGAAACCAATAGTTGCCCTAATAAGGTTATTCATGTCAGCTGTCTGAAAAGAACTCCCAACAAGCAATCAGAGACAAGTTTTGCTAGCTATTACCCTTCGTCAGATGCACCGATGTCTGTCCTGGGAAGAAGGAAAGAATGAGAGAGAAGGGGAAAGGAATTTGAAGGTTATGACCGTGAGGGTAGGTAGTAGGAGGAAAATAACCTTTGACCTGTGTCTGCGTTCTTAGTGCATCTTCGAAACTACGAGACGTTGGAAAATCAGGTGCCGAGGATATATATCGCAAAATGTTTCTTCGTGCCAGCGTTGCTTTATTATATGGGCGGTAAATGTATATTAATATGGCGGCCATAAGGGCAAGTAAATTGCGCGACGCATGATATTCTTCGTCTCTTTCTCTGGTACACTATTTGCGCTGAAATTGCGGTGATGGCGCATAAGTGTTAAAATGATGCGCTACAATTACAGCATTTGCACCCTCCTATGCGTTATATGTGCAGCACCGGTGTAGGAGTCGGTACAGCCTATAATTTAGCACGTGACTTACATTCACCCAGTTTTCTGGAACGTGATAGACTTCAGATACTGTGTTTAGATTTCGAAATTCGCAGGTCTTTGAACTTGCATTAAATATCTTGGCAGCTGGCCCAGAAGTGGCAGGTCTGTTTGATATACGAGCGCATGAATTATGGGAAACGAAATAAAGCATATATCAATTCGTGTCTAAAAAAAAGAGCGCAGATCGAATCACACGATCACACACACTTTTGGATTACTGAATTACCTAGCTATATACCTTTCGTTATTTTAGGTAATAGATAAATTTCATCTGCATATGAGACCGCCCACCCTGCTTTTTGGAGGCCTGAAGCGGTGTGAAAAGGTTCCGTATTTGGTTTCTAGAGCAGAGGTTCCAGATTATCGAATCTTTAAATTTTCATTTAAAAACTATTATGTTTAGTATCTCTTTTTCTGTCGTTTCTTCTTTCTCTTATTTACCGACTTGCTTACTTCATCATTCTCCTTTCACGTCTTTATTTTCATCATCCCACTTCTCTGTTTCTATTCCTCATTTGTTCCCCTTACAAAATCTATTACACAAAAAAAGCGCTTTGATTTCAATGCACTTCGGGGACAAAGACCTCTTAGAATAGCATTTGAAGTGCGCTTATTTTGTTTCATGTCCAATTAATTGCCAAACAGCACACAAGCGACATCTAGTTAAAGTAATAACAGGCAGTCGTCATGGATCTTTAGAATTCCTCTAAGTCACCCGAAGCCATCATTAGTAAACTTAATGGTAGCATTAATGAGATCGATTCGTTTGAAACCATCTTTAAGAATAACGAGGTAACGAATAGTAAATAAGTGTTGAGAGTCTTGCATAGGTGGTCAGGAACTGGAGGATTATCGCAGCCTTTCAACTCCGTCGATATCCGCAAGAAGAATCGCTCTGTATGTGATCTTCTTTTTAAGTGGTTTTGCAGCAAAGATCCATGTCATGGTAGATTTGCTTATTCCCTATTGAAATGTTGTTCAGGCAAGATCGGTGTTGCAGCCGGAATCACTTTGCTGTAAGATTTCAGTGGTAACTAAGTTAAAACCATTTACTGTAAGATCCGAGTTGTAGATAAACTAAGATCACTTTGCGGTAAGATGTGTTGCATCCAATCTCACGTTTGTATTCATTGGTGTTGCATCCTAAGACCGTTTTGCAGATATTCTCGAAAAGATTTTGCAGGCCTGTGTCCTGTATCAATTCTATGTGATCTGTTTTTTGAATAGACAACATGTAAAAGAACAAAATATGAATTATATTTTTCTATGCTAAATAATAATAGCAAAACAGAGTATATGTGCATGGCTACATATCTTCGATCAACAATTCTATTTAAGGATTCTAAGCATAGTTATTACAAGTGCATTTTAGGGATTATATTGACCAAAATAATCTTCTCCTCGAGAATACTTGAGAGTCTTACATAGGTGGTCAGGAACTGGAGGGTTATCGCGACCTTTCAACTCCGTGATTCCCTCCTAGCCACGACTTTCGGTACAAAATCGAGTAAAACCGGTTTCTTCCTCAACTTCTAATAAGATATTATTTCGTGTGCAACAATGGGGGATGGATATATCGTATTTCAAGTTACTCCAGAATTATTCGCCAATCGTAACAGGGGATCTGGTATTGATAAAAGATGATACTACTTATTAAGAACATTAAAAAAAGAGAGAAAAGATACAGGGCAGGTTTTTCATAAGAAATAAATCTATGAGGATGATACAGACGGTTCCATTTAATGCATCGACATGACATTAGGTTCATTGGCCCACCAATGGTGTGTTTATTCAGTGAAAGGAGCTGTCCCCACGAACTCCCCCCCCCCCAGAGTGTGGATTGGTGATTCTTAAATAACTGCTGTATAATATAGAGCAGTCTTATGAGACTCAACTATCTCCTGCCTAATTTTTATTACCAAGAGGGAAAAAGTATTTATTTATCCTTTACAGAAAAATTTTACAACTATACAGCTAGTTTAATGTTTCGGTTAATTTCTCTCTTGTTCCATTTTTTTTTTTCATCCATCTTTTTACCATGCTAGTCTTAACTATTTTGTCATCACTTTCCGTATTTCATTTTCTACCTTTAGTAAATGCCATGTGCAAATAGGTACAATGTGCATTAACTGTTCCATTAGGTCATTATTGAAAATGTAGTTGATAATTTTTGCTTTTTTTTTATGCTGATTTCATAGTTTTAGGTGCACTTTCTTTCGAAAATTATTATATTAGGTATTCAGTATAGTTAATGACTCCGATGTGTAGGGAGTTTAGCTTACTCGTTAGGATTTTTAGTATTTCTTTTTCCGCTCATTACTTTTTCATTGGTCTTTCAAGATCCATAAAAGTGTAGGAGTTTATGATTTTTTTGTAATAATATAGAAATCTAGTTCAGAACACTACTTGACCCGAATTCAGCTTATTTATCATTCAGATAGTCCCTAAACGTCCGTGCTGTTAGCCTAGTGGCTGTGCGCTTCGCAACCATATGCCTGGGGAAGGAGTGTCCTAGGTTCGATTCCTCGGAGACGTGAGGAGCTGAAGGATCTTCCTCAGCCATAGCCAAGTTAGCCGGTCTCTTGAGCGTGGATAGCAGGGCTTTTCCTCCCCAGTTTATCTGGGGTTTTTCATCCCGCAAGCAGACAAACCGGCCCCGTGAACACACATGGATCTGCAGCCATAAATACTTAATCCCCCATGAGGGGGGGCCAACACGCTCCAATAGGGACGGGGGAGAAAAAGGGAGGAAACTCCATACGAATAAATAAATAGGTCCCTAAACAGCTTTCTTTCTGAGTATGCTTGCGTTCTTGATACGGATTCTCTCTCTCTCTCTCTGTGTGAATAACATCTTCTGACCTGTGATTTTTACGCATTCGAATTTAGCACTTCAAGTCTAAGTTAAGCTATACATGCATTTCCACATTTTATATTTTTAATAGCTTTTTGTGCTTCCAAGAATGATTTTAATGAATATTTTTTAGTTATTTTACTACGGATTCCATCAATAATTTAGCAAATTTTTTTAAAAGTACTTCAGATATGCAGCACTTCCTTATTTCGAATTATTATATCACCTCTGTGGGCTCTCGATTTAATTTCATTTGCGATACTTTTTCTTCCCTTTCTTTGAATTTTGGATAGACAGAACATTTTGTGCCATCCATCATATTTTATTAGTGATATCATTATTTAAAATACTGTAATTAATCATTAGGGTTTTTAGCTTTGAAAAGGAAGGATGTTGTAACACGAAAGGGGAAAAAAGAAAAAAATTATAATCACTTTCTTCTTTTTTTAAATTTTATTTTACTTTTTTAGCATATTGCACAGATGTCAAGTATGTGAGATTGTCTACCTTGGATTCAAGATTTCCCGATGAATGGGGGAAATGTACTAGCTATCCCCTGCAGAGGGGAAAGGTGAATTCACCTTTTCGCCCACCCAAGCAGCGGCAGAGCCAGATTTTCAGATACTTATTAGTTTTGTTTTCTTTTAATTTAAGAATTTTTGTATTAAATTTGGTATACTTAATATTTCACATTTAAATATAATTTAATGAAATATTTAAATATTTAATATTTGTATTATTTTTTAGAAAATCATACACTGGTTTATGGTTCTTTAAGTAAAAAAAATCACAATTTTCATATTTTTTTTATTTTCTTGAAGGGAAGCAGGATAATCATCCACCACATCATCCTTCTTTGGATCCTAAATTGAACTTTAGTTCATATTTTTTTTTAAATATTTTGCCACTGATTGATGGAAATTTTTTCCCACCATTCCGTGGTAAAACGCGTTTTATCCTTCGTCAAGGTCGAAGTAACAGCATGGATTTTTGCGCCCATTTTTTTAGTAATCTATATTACCGAAAAGAAAAGAAAACATCTTTATAATGCTTTTGAGTTTGCATCATCCATCTTCAACCCGTCTGCAAGAGGTTAAGGTGATGATATACTATGTTCAGAGTTGATCTGTTCATGAAATAGCGGGGAAAATTGATACGAAACTAGAGTGAGGACATTCATATTACGTAGTCGGAATGCTTGCGGGTGATGAATATTTATCATTACCTGTCGCGATCTAACCTCTGAAGGTCAGGTAACGAAAGTTAAAACCAACTGTTGCTTTTAAATGATTTATTTCATGAGGTAAAACGATTTTCATACTGCTTGGGAATACAGGGGGAAAAAAAGACTATAAAACAAAGAAGAGGCGGAAGAAATAGAGGGAGCAAAAAACAGCCGGAAAAAAAAAAGATGAAGCAAAACGGCAGAAAAATAAATAAATACAGGAAGCAAAAAAAGAGAAGGAAAAACAAGCATAAAGAAAGCAAAAGAAGAAGAAAAACTATTGCATGAGCATATCAGTTCGCAATCTTGGTTCTAGAATCGAGGCAATTTACATCAGAAGTGTAGCAAATGGAGAAGATAACTGACTACACTCGGTACAACACATGAAAGTCGACTCCTACTAAACTAACTAACATTGTTTTTATATGCCTATCGGCTCTTTTATCCATCGCGTAGATGAGACGGCTGTAACTCATTTGATAGCGTTATTCTTGACGTAAGGGAGGTTTTAAGTTGGGGATACAAATTTCATGCGGTCTCTTAATGTATCCATTTCTAACATTCAAAACGGGAAGGGCGTCTTCGTTTAAGATTAAGAAGATTATGTAAGAAAGGGTAGTGCTAGAAAAGAGAGAGAGAGAGGGGGGGGAGGCACTGTGCTCTCTTATTATAGCATTTTCTTTTTCCCTTAACTTCGTGAATGCTGCCTAACTTAAGATTTGCAAACAACAGTTCATTTACGAGAGAAAATATTTAGACACGCACGATCTTCGTGCTGCGACCCTCCCATGATGCACTGCAAAGCTTTAATTTTCGAAGGGTGTTTTTTTTTTAAAAAAAAAAGTACGAATGCTAACTCTTACAGAGCATTCGCTATTTTTTCCAAAGATATGTTTGAGCATGCGCACAACAGTCATAAAGACGTCTCGAGCAAAATTTTGATGGTTCATTGCGGCGGTAGCATCGTTCAGGTAGGCAGTCACTTTCTCGTCTGTGGGCAAGTCAACGACCGATGAAATATGTTACACAGTTGTCCTTGATATCAAGGGAAAACTTGCTATCAGTCAAGTGTGTGTGTGTGTGTGTGTGTAGTATACGCGCGCGCGCACGTGCGAACTCGCTAATACTCAAAGGGGTGGGTGGTTGAGGCAAAACTTTAGAAATAAATAGTTGTTCTCGTCTCATACATTTTTTTTTCTTCCTCCCAGACAATGCTGACACCAGTGGGTAATCTCTGGAATCCCACACTCATTTCATGATGTACAATTACACAGATTCAGTTCGGTATGCACATTTTTCTTTTATATAATCCATCACACATGAAAAAAAAAAAAAAAATCTATTTAAACCGCCTGTGGATATATTTCAGTTTAAAGAATATTTAAGTAATGTTTACGCTTAGCTGGTTCAACTTAGTTATATATCACTACACAACCTATAAGTTTAAATATTTTTGCAAAATTTAAAAAAGAGACTTTTGATAAAAAAAAAAAAAAATTGGATAAAGAACTGGTAGATCGCGGTAATAAACCGTCAAAAAGAACAACTAACAACTCATTCCTTGACTTGGGAAAAAAAACACTACCAGAGGGCATTTTTAAACTTTTATTTCCAAGTTACAAGTATTTTTACGATTCTAGTGAACAGTAGAAGTTGTACGTGGTTGCTTTAGGGGAATTTTTGTCTGCACTCTATTATAATGCAAATACTCTATCCCCCATCCCCGTTTATAGTAGAACAGTAGTGTTTAAATGTATCACAATTTTTACATTTTTATTTATTTTTTACAGGAAGCTTACATTGGTTATGTCAGAACAATGTCATCTTTGTTTTTGTGTATATATGGCAATTAACATAATAATATTATAGCTAGTACAGTGTACTAGAATTTAATCACAGTCATTCTTTTATGTATCTTTTTGGTAAGAGCTGGCAGGACACGTTGTCAAGACAACAGCTTTATGAGAGGTAAACATGGCTGAAGGCAGGATAGACAGCAAGTCACGAACTTGCGCCAAACGAACGTCGGTTATGTAGAATGCACCAAAAGCCAACACCGCAGGCATCTCTAAAATATACGCGATAATAAATCGAGACGGTCTAAAGATGATTTTTTTTTTTTTTTTTTGTACAGGGGAAATACTAATTATACGAATTAGACTGAATCATATTTGAAAGAATTAAGTTCTGTGCAGCTTCTTTAGAAAAAGTTTAATCCTAATATTAAATGCAATTTTGAGTCTAAACTTCACAAAGTAGGCTTAACTAAGCCTAATTTGTAAAACAGACTCATGGCCGAAATAATAAAGAAATTTATATGAAAGCTATTAAATGAAGAACATATACTGAAGACTGAATAGTAGATATTAATTTTGTCAGTGTTTTATGTAAATAACCGGTTCTTATGCCATTTTTTTTTCTTTTAAGGAAAAAAAAAAGACTTTGTATTCATCACGACCACATAATTCTCACTGATGGTCACGGCTTTGAAAACTAAATGTTGAATTCGTTCAACCAGCACTAAGGCTGGCTTCGCGTGTCATTCCCATGACATATGTGTGTAGTTGTCTGTTCACTGACCTGCAGCAAACTTGCATGCATCAATTAAGCTTCCTTCGTCCAACCGAGACTAGACAGTCATGTTTTCTGGAGTAGAAGAGGGTAGATTTCTTTCTTTTATCGTTGATTTCAAACATAAATGACACCACAACCTACAACACCAATACTAAAATGCAAACACGGAACTTGAAGTTCCAATGTAGTGAATATAATCACCATTCGTGGTTTATTTCGTATAGTGGAAACATGAATTTACATTATTTGAGAAAAGAACATTTATATACTTGAGTATCCTTTGTGTATGCTGTTGCTTGAATGTTATAATTACCATTTACTGTGTTTTATACATATGCTTCAGCTAAATAGGACTAAAATCTGTATTTTACAGCTAACTAAACGGAAAAGGAACTGAAAATTTACGTTAGAAACAGTCACTAGATTGAAACTGTCTTTTACTAGGAATGCTGCTACCCCTGATGAATTTAGAAGTCTGAAGCCTTTGCTAAGGCTTAGAAATGAAAGTACCCTTCAGTTTATCGTTTTTAAAGATTTACAATTCGATATCCATTGTTACAGCCATTCTGCTCTCAGCAGACACACTCTTAATCACTTTTCGATATAAAGAAATGTATAAAACAAACTGGAGACAAGTCATATTCAATCACTTATAATGCAGGACAGAATAGAGTACAATACTGTCTTGGTGATAATGAGTTCTTTGGTGAATATGGTAACAACGCGCATCGTGCAATCGAACAGGGAGACTAATGATGTGATCTAGAGGAATACGCAGCTGATGGATTTGGAAGGCTTCGAATTCAGTTGGAGTAAGGAACACCTGAAGATGAATTAGTCTATCTCCAGTAGAAAGACGGCAGGCTGCATAATACATTACCTGAAAGCCTTGGTGTAGTTTTAATCAATCCCAAGCCAATGAATTAATTATGCGAAGAAAGTGTCCATTTTGGAACATTGCTTTTCCACGGGATCATTTCACAGTGCAAAGGAGACAGTCAAAAATGAATTTCCTAATAAAGAAGCACCAAATGAGACAACGAGAGTATATCACATGGTGTAGGATGTCCTTTATTTTATCTGTGGATGGTTTGTCTTCCTAAATTGGAAAGAATTAGTGTCGGCTCAGTAAGTGACGATGTATATTCTTCTTTTTATTTCTTTTAACATATTCATTGCCGATCACGCGTTATCGCGTGGACGTCGTTAACTACATAAAAAAAAATTTTTTAAAATTTGGCCACCACACGAAATTCCAATTTTCAGCTTGGCAATGAAAGTGTTAAACAGCAGACTAACAAAATCTGTTGGAAGTGTTTCATTATCAATTACCAAACTGTTAATAATTAATGTTTTCTTTACGGTTATTTATTTATTTTTTTTATTTGTAGCATTCAATGTATATTTTCATGGAATTATTCCTTGATTTGCCAAATTTTGGTCACTTGATTTTCGGAGAATAGCTGCGCGTTAGGTATGTTAACAGAAGGAAAGTTAAGAGAACCGGTAAGGCATCGTTAACAATGTAAAACAGCTCAGTCGGCATCTACGATATCCTTTGGTTGAAAAGACCAAGGTTCGATTCCGGTCTGAGATGCTAAGAACCATTATCAGGGCTTTTCATTTAGCAGTGAATGAGTCGGTCTTATACGCAGGTGGAAGGCTTTCCCCACCTGGAAATTTGGGTTTCTTTACATTCCGCAAAAGAGGCAAACAGGCCAGAAGAATACCCGCAACAACGAACAGACATAACTAACCAGTCTTTTAGTTTCAATTGCGTCGGTTGTAATAAACAAAAAATAATAATAATTAACTTTTTTAGTGGGTTTATCACTATTAACTTTTTTCCCTCTCGAGATGAAAAACAAAGCATTTTAAGTGAAGCCCGGTTTCCCCTGAACGACTATGCTGCGTGGATTTAATTATGAATTGACTAACACAGATTTTTAAGGCTTGGTCTTGTTTCGACCGGGGTCGCATGCACATTTGTAATGTTATTTTTATGAATATTACTGTTTATTACGGAAACGGTGCTATACAGTTAACATACTTGTAATGTTTTACTGTATGGCTTAAGTTTTAACTGGACAATCCTGTATTTAATTATACACTTCAAAGTCAGAAGCCTTTTCGACCTTCCTCATCTTTAAGTATCCAGTAAAAATCATTTTAAGATCAATCATAGTAAAATAATTACTGCTTAGCTTTTATAAGTGATACGTATCTTAATTTTAATGGAATAATATGATTCAGTGATAGGCTAGTCAGTAATACTTACCCAATATTTCTTCCCCAAAAAAGTTATCCAACCAGTTGCGAATACGTTCCTGCAATAATGAAGGAATACTTTGGAATGGCAAAATAAGGTTAGCACCTGGTCATTATACTTCCTTATTTACTTCCTCATTCCTGAGTGATATCTTTTATTCTTCAACTTCGTTCCCTTAATTGGCTATAAACCATCTCCTGTTAAAGGAAAAGCAATAAGCTAAAGTCGAACAAAAGTGCATTCATTTTATTTTTCTGCTTATTTATTATTTCAATTTTGGATATTTTTATTTTATTCTTCTACATTCTCACAGTTTTGAGGTAATCATTATAATCGATATATATGTTTAGCTAGCCTTTAAAAAAATCATAAAAGTGCGTAGCAGTAGTTTATTGATGGTAAATTATGAACGGCTACGCCATGAAAGGAATTATTTATACGCGTCACATAACTCACCTTCGACTGAAAAACATAAATGTTCCTGCATGGAGTTCGATTTCAGATTTACATGAACCTCAGAAGCGGCCAGAGCAACTGCAAGTACTTTCGAGTCTAATTGTTGCAAATAATAATGATGATCATGTGACTGAAATAATTAATTTAAGAATACTGCTCATTATTGCTGGCACAATGTAAAGATGCTTGCAAAGAATAAACTATGAGAAATGAGAGCCATTGAGCAAACCGAATATCTTGGATGCATTACAGGAAAAGTTAGATTGAAATAGGATGTCAACAAGTCAGACTTTTTCTGCCAAACGGAGAAAATTGCAGGAAAGCTTTAGATAATACACTCCACTTCTATTATATCACATTTTTGCGTGCTTTTCTGGAATTGAGAGCCATATAGCATCTGAATTTGTTTAAATAAGCTCCAGATGTTATTATTTAAGTATATCTGCTAATCAAGCACACTCGACAGTGTTTTATTTGCACTCTAATCATAGTAATTTCATCATGGAAAACAGTGCGATATGTATGATGAGCTCATAATTTCATGTATGGAAGAAGAAATAATATATGATTATTGTTATTATTACGTAACACCTCTAGGGATTCCAAAGACTCATCGAGGGAGGGCACCTACTCCACAACTCTCCGCGTCTCCACCAACCGCAACTACCTTCATCATCCACCAACGCCATCTACCTCCGACCACCACCACTAGTACTTTCAGGGACAATCACAAACACCCATGCCCACGGGCGGGATTCGAACCCGCAGCCTTTTGGCAGGAGAGCGGTACGCTAACCACTCGTGGCTATATATGTCATCCGCACTCTCATCCAACGACATCACTGTACATTTTCAATTTGTATTTCAATCTGTTTAAATCTGTATCGAAACTTTTTTCGGGGACAAACTACCGTAAAATACTTTCAATATGTTGAGGGCTATGTCGAATCAGAGTAATCAATTAATCCAATTTTTAAAAAAAATAATTCTCTCTAGCTTTAAAGACTTTGTAATGATATAATTTCATGCAATAGCATGTAACAAGAAACAATTTCAAGACAGTTTCGATGACTTTACCTTCCTATCGAACAAGAATACTATTCTTGTTTTTTTGTGAGCATGCCTTAACTACACATTATTTCTCTCTCTCTCTCTCTCTCTCTCTCTCTCTCTCCGCCTAAACGTCGAATCTCTGAATGTTACAACCTTTGTTGTGTAATATAAGCGATATAAGATACCACTGCTACCATCTACATACACAAGCTTAGATTAGTTAGACAATCGCAAACATCCATGCTTATGGTTGGAGAGCGGGTGCTCTCTCCACTTGGCCAGGGACCAGTGACGAGAATAAAAACATCGTTGCTAATTAGCAGCAATTTTTATAGTTCAGTTTGCACCATCTCCCTGAGAATTATTTTTCTCTACGTGAAAGACGAGTGTAAGCTATTGAAGAAACCTCAAAGGAGGAATCTAAATACCAAACAGGAACGTTGTTATCTCCCATGTCATCAGATCCAAAGAGCATAAAACCCACTGCTCCCGATTCGCACTCGCAAAGAATTCAGAAACCTATCAGTCAAATAAAATATGTCGAATGAGTTTTTAATTATTAAATGATTCAATCGATCACAGATTCCAATTTATCAACAGATCGTATAGGATCGTCGATCTACGTCAAGAAACCGACTGTCGATCGATAAAAGCAATTATTTCCATCAGCTATAAAAATATCTCTTTTATGTCATGCTCTGCGTTGTTCGTGAAGTGGGTATCAAATATATGGTAAAGGCACATATGAATTATCATTATCCCCCATCAAAGACGACTACATATCGCACGCCCTTTAAACGCAGGTGCGGTGCGTATGTTAATGAACCCATACCTTCCCCCTTACCTAGTCACCTCATCAATCAATATATAGTACGTGTTCCACCAATCCATAAATAGCTTCTACGTCTCACTTTCAGACTATAGCGATCTTACGTGTCAAAATAAAAAATATAAAAAAAAGTAACAATGCATGCCGCGGTATGCGGTTTTATGCCAGAAAATTATTTCAATAACTAAACGAATTAAATTTTTAATATTTAATAAAAAGAGGATTTTTGTGCTAAACTGTTAGAAACACCGCGTATTGTTGAACAAAGAATATTCGAATGTTGTATAGCGATCTCCTAGCAACCAGTGACGTATTCTACGCGGTCTATTGTCCTGCTGCTCTGCAGAATTAACAGTCGAGAATTAAAACTGTCACTTCCAGACAATGAATTGTTATGAGTGATAGCTTGAGGCGAACAAATTACGTAAAATGTTTTCATAAATTAAATGCTAAGAGAATATTTCAAAAATATTCCAGAGCATTTTAGCATTTGTTTCTCGAAGGCAGACTAAGATAAGTACCGTTTAAATAAACCTTAATTACCGTAACCTCTATTTTTAATGGAAATCCTAAACATTGAAGATTATTCGTCCAATATCTATAATGAGTGCAGACATCCTTACAAGATACGCTATTGTTCTTAAAGATGACCGGATAAGATATGAAGATATTAAACGTGAGCGAAAGTTCAAAATAGTGCATCTCTCAGTGTCCTTACAAAACTATAGATTAAGCGTTTGAAATAATTGCAGTTTCCAAAATACTTATAAATACCTTGGCTCTTTTTAGAGAACATTAACCTATAAAGACAATGCTTGGCCCTATCTAGCCACAGGAAATGGAGCTGAGCATTTTCGTGAGTCATCTTTCAGATGAAACATTGGACTTGATGAAATTTATCTGATAGGAAGCTAAACCACGACGCTAAAATAGCTTTTTGTCTATATAGATTGAATTATCAAGCCATGTTATCGCAATAATAACTGGCCTGTTTTTTTCTGATAGAAGTTGATCGCAGTCTACTTTATGACAGTATTCGATGACACGAAAAATGAAGTTTTAAATAGATTGTTTAAGGGCATTAGCCATGATAAATGCATGTAGAAGAAATGAAGAATGAAATAGTTTGCCTAAAAGTTTAAAAGTTAGAGATTAGATGTTTTCGATTGTTAAAAGAATGGAAAATTTTCATTCATGTGGTATTATGAATAGGTACGATGCTTTCTTTCTTTTTTTAATAGAAATCATTTCTCACGAAAGATTTTAATTATATACTGCATGTATTATCGTGGGCAAGCAAACTGAATTTCCAAAATATCTATATTTTGGAAATTCTCTTCTAAAGACCAAACATTTTCAAGCTACTTCAGGCTTCTAATAAGCGAAGTGATGGCTCACACCGACTGACTAAAATCATCTCCCACCTGAAGACATTCACATACATCCAAATCCGCAGTGGGATTTGAAGGTACAACCAGTTGGGCTAGTAAAACGAAAATGCTCTCCACTCGACCAACCAGAGGCAGTTTAAATACGATACCTACTTTCTCCATCATTTGTCCGGTCCCCTCCTCTTTTACTCCGGCTTATTTCTTTCTTCTTACATTCGCTTTTTATTATTTACTGTCCTTTTTCTATTTCTGTTTTTCTTTCTTTTATTTGTTATGTTCATTTTATCCTTTCGTCTATGCTTTGGTTGTTTTTCAAATTTTTGTTTTCCTTTTCTTCTTTTGCTTTATTTCATTTTAAATGCTTCCCTAGAAGAACCACTTATCCTTGGGTTCAAATCTCATCTAAAACCCGAAAATATTTATAAGACTTTCCGGTGGAAGACGAATTTTTTTTATATATATATATTTTTTGCCTCCCTGAAATTCAAAATTTTCTTTCCCATAAAAGAGATAAACCATCTAGAACAAGGGTCGGCACCGTGCCGCTCTTTGAACGTGCAGCTGCGGCTCTTTAGCTTTTATGCTACATGTACGAAAAACACACCGCAAACACTTCTCTATTTTGTCTGTGCATCTCTAAAAGAGCACACGCACTGCAAAGTGTCAAAAGTTAATCGTTGCAGCGGTGGTGAGTATAAAATAGTTAAAACAGGAACAAAATAATATCCATCTGTTATTTACGATAAATGGACGGTGAAAGATGAGTTGATCAAGTAAGAGCAAATTGTGTTCGATGCGTGGAGTAGCTTATCAGAAACACATTAATTTTAAAATATTTTTAATTTATTATTTTTTTTATTAATTGACGTAAAAAGGTTGTCGACCTCTGTTCTAGAGAATCTGTACAGTTGTTGTTGTCGTGTGGGATTTCCCCCAATTCTCTTCAAAAACACTTCTCTATTTTCGAGATTGTGCCTTCCAATAAGGGACTTCTAAGTATGTATTTTTGACTGTAGAATCCGTCTGTGTTCACAGAGCCGTTCCCCTGTTCTTAGGGACGAAAAATCCGAGTTTCGGGGAGAAAAAAACCTTTATCTCCGTATGAGACCGACTAACTCACCTTTAATCGTAAGAGACCAGATAAAGGTTCCTCACTCCAAGGACGTGAATCGAACCCAGGTCTTTCCGACCAAAGGGCTTCGTCTACACCGAATGAGCTACTGAGGCTCTATCTATGCAGTTCACAAATATAATACTCTTTGCCCATCGCTTTATTTTTCTCACGTATTGGAAACACCAACCATTAATTCTATGAATGTTGCATCTTTTTCGTTTTTCTGTCTATTTTATTTTCCTTTTTATCTTTCTCTTTTTTTTTTTTTGGTCCCACTGTTCTTCGTCTTCCTTTCCACCTTTTTATTAAATCTCATCTCCCTCCTGTTTTTTTCTTCTGTGGGTCTGTATATTCCTTCTTTCTGCTATCGTACTATTTCCCTTTTTTTCTTTCCTAATCTGTCCTCTGTTGGCATATTAATCTTGATTTGCCTTATGTTAAGTCGTAGCCTGCTAGCGATAGCAGATGCATATTATATTGGATCTGCCATTATGCTTGTTCAGAGGACAATTTAACTTTTGCCGAAGGAAATTCCTGCCGTTTCCGTCTAAGACCAGTTATCTTAGTTCCTGCCTCTGATAATTACATGAGATTTAAACTAAGCTCTTTCCCAGGCTAGTGAAGCATGAAGAAAACTTTTCATGTACCCACACATTCACAGAAGTACTACTTTTACAAATTATAGTCTTTTGTGTTTTAAAAACGTTCATTTAAAAAAAAAATATTCGTAACAATCGCATTATATTCAGCAAGAGAGGTTTTTGCTCCGATTTTCGGTTATAAACATCGCGCACTTTATGATCAATTTGTACACGATTACTTTTTTTTTTCCTTCTCATATGAGGCAGTCATACAAAAATACGAAGACTTTCCAAGCAGTCGCACTTACATCGGCGTATCAAACGGATCTTCATATTGGCAGGTAGATTCAGAGCGAGCAAAGCAAAAATAGAAAGAAGAGGTCAACAACAGCGATTCGTCCAAATAAGGAAGAGATAGAAGACAGAAAAAAAGTAGTAATGGCCACAGAGCCCGAAGGAAGTGTTGCATAAATAATTGAGAATACCAAAGGCTTGGCTATAAAGTATTCACAGTAGGCTTGGATGCACAGGGCGGTACTTTACAGGTCCAACGTTCCATTGTCCGAGTTGTTAAGTCCACCCTTGTGTAATTATACACAAAGCATGGAGCCCGAAGATAGCTGAGCTCATCATTGCCGCTTACCCCCTTCATCTGATATTCTTTAAGCATTTCAAGGGAGTTGTCATGCGAATTTTTTTTGTTTTCTTCTTCTTAACTTTATCTTCAGCTGGCTGTCTACAGCACGCTCTAAGACTTCCTTTAAAAACGCCACAGAAATATAAACAAGGAGTATATTTCCAGATAGTTGTCTCTTAGTTTAAATCTTAAGTCCGAAATATATAATTGGAGTAGTGGAAACACGAGTTCGCTTATCTATGGCTGCTTCATCTTGAGATCCTCCTGGGCAGCGCCCTTCCCTACAGCACATCGATGGATGTGTATATCACATTACGGGGATAAATACATGCTATTAGACATCAGCTGTGTCATCAACGCGCTAGGCTCACGTTTTTCAGCTAAGAAAACCTCCCGATCGCTCTGATCGGGCATTCACTGTAATGAGAAGGCTAGAGTTTGTCTTAAGACCTGATGGATTCATGGTTATATCCCTCTCTCTCTCTCTCTCTCTCTCTCTCTCTCTCTCTTTCGTTTATATGGCTAACGCAGGAAAAGAAAGTTAAGATGTAAGGCACAGATACCGAAGAAATTGCTCATGCAATGGCGCGTCATGGTTGTTTATCCTGACAGGTAACAATAATTCACGTGCCTTAAGTGAACGGTGGCAACTCAACCCTTCATTATTAGCCCTTCCGAATTGACTTTACTCTGATGAACTCTCGAGAAAACTGTGAAATTTAGTCTCTCATTTGTTTTTTCCTCGTGCTGTTGATTTGATCTGCTTTATAGAAGATGCCATCAAAGTATATGCGAGGCGAGGCTTCGTTGCACACGAAGACAAAGAAACGAACTTGTAGAAGGATACCGGAAATATCAAAAGATAAACTAGAGAAACATTGTGACGTACTTGATGAGAAAAGGTGAAAGTTGAAAAATGAAAAAAGTAATTAATCGCAAAACATAAATTTAAATAAATAAATAAAAATCGAAAAATCTGTGGTTAGGATTAAAGCTAACTTTAACCTTAAAACTGCTTGAAAACGACAAAAACTATGAATTCGAAGATTAGTTGCAATTCATTCGAACGGATTCTGAACCCACTTGCAAACAATATCTTGCAAGGGACTAATGGCGGGTTAAAATTCTCTAAGGTCACCAGGCATAAGCCCTCTAGGCTTCCACCATAATGCTTCTTAAATAACCTTCAACCCTTAAACTGAGATGCAGACGATTAGCATCAACTCCTTAAAGTTGATCTTCGCTAAGTTTTGGGACACAAATGATGTGTTTATTCGGTAATCTACCATAGCAGGCGACAGTTTACCGTAATCAGTTGATATCTTTCTGTTATACACCTCTCATAAATATCTCACGTGTGTTCGATAGGGAACAGGTCAAGGAACGTCTGGATAAGACACGTTATCCAGAAGTATTCTCCGTAATGTGTTCACCTATGAGGCAGAATATTTTCATTATAGTCATGCTCAGAACGAAGTCAAGCATGTCTGTAGAATTATATAACCATAGGCAGTGCAGTACATTGTTTTCCCTAACAAAATGGCTTCCTAATATCATTAATGTCATGATGTTGTATCAGTACAACTGAACCAACCGTAGTTAGTTCCAAACTCCGGTCCTATTGTTGTTATGAATCTACAAGAATTTGGCTTTGTTGCACAGCAGGGTCTTCTGCAATTGAGCAACGGTTCAAAATCTGCGCTTCTGACATCGCTGTTCATGATCAGATGACATTTCTTGTTACTGTAAGAAATAGTGATGAAAACTTTAATTGGAAATCTTTTGCCTGCAATGCAAACACTGTATTTCCAAAGCTCTTGTGACGTTGAAAGATATTTTGTAATCTATACTGAAGAATCCGGTGATAGATAATCTTTATTAGCTAGTAAAGTCAGTTAAAACAGATTCAAGCAGAATTTTCTTTACTCAAACCGGATTTTAACTTACGCTCAAACACAGACAGAGCTTCAGGAGAGAGAGGAATGCATTTAAGAGTGTTTTCATTGACACCATTCATCCGTACAACCTGAACTTTTCAGGTTGTACGGGCCACAAGACGAATCCTCTCTCTTTCTCTCTGAAAGGCACGTGATATCACCTGCTCTTCTCATACTGTTCATGCTAAATTGCGGACTGCCACTGAAAAGGTATTTTTTTTTTTTTTTTTTTAAGAAACCAAAAGTGATGTGTAATATGCTAATTATCCGACTATGACATGCTAAGATGAAAGCGTCTGCTGTTTCTTACGAATTTCCACATCATATTTTTTTATTTCTCTGTACATTCTGTTGATGGATATGAAGATTGATCTAAAATATCCGAGATAGAATGTTTTTGTAAGAAAATTAAAGCACTGCAAGTTACTTCAAGTCATGTTCTTCAGCGGGGAATATTCCTGCTGATTGTATTCAAAGATTCTTTCATTTTTCGATGCACGGAAGATTTGTTTCGGAATACCCAGCAATTGTTGCATATCCCGGCCATTCTATCTCATTCAGAGTCGGAGATGGCATTATCGTCGTGCAGAAACCAGGTGTCATAAGACCATATCGGAAAACCTACATCTCAAAGACACTGGGAAATGATTCCATAGATTGTCTGGTTCTTTGTATATCCTTGGAAAATTATATTTAATGAATCAGACTCTCGTAAAAGAAAGCGATTAGCATCAACCCGGGCTTGTTTGCTTTTTCGAAATGGTCATTGTAGCATTCATTTCATAACCATCGTTTCAAGCTGGAAGAAATATTGATAAGCACACGTTGCTCCTTCAGCACATTCATTTCCCAATACGACTAAGGCAAAAACATGCCTGCATTTTAGACCAACTCATATTAGGGGTGCGTACAGCTGCCACCTTTTCTTCCCTCCCAATGGATGGCGTTAGCAGATGTTGCAAAAGTACTCTCTTTCTCTCTCCTAGGATATTTTCAGAGAGAGAGAGAGAGAGAAGCATACAATGAAAATATTAATGGAAACTCTGTAAAAGATATATTTATTATTACATTTTTGTCAACTACTAATATTCTGTAATTTTCCGATAAAAATTTCTCTAAGAGCAAGCAATGCTAAACGCCTTTCCCTTAAGAAATTTAAATTCTCAAATTTCAAAATATTTTACGTCCTTCCGTTACGGCGAATTGGCGGAGCAGGTTTATAATCCAAGTCTAATATGAATTACGCATAGCAGCCCTGATCAGTTACTTTCCCAAATACATTATTACCCGCAGGGTCAATGACTGCTAAGAAAATTCAGTCGCATTTAAGGGCTATTACATCATCTACATAGAAATATGCAGACGTAGATTGGTCTATTTTTCATTTTCCAAATCGCAAGTAGCCTTCCGCGTGATGATAAACCGGTTCGTTTTGATTTCATACAAATTAGAAAGATATTTAGTTTAGTGGAAGAAAGTGATACAACTGAAAACTGTGGCTCATTTTAAAATTGAATTTCTCTTCTTCTTCTTTTTTTTTTGTAATTCCTAAATTTTCAGACGTTTTCTAATCACTGTAGAAGAAATACAGAAGGTTGTTTTTAATCCTTTGTTTGCAACAGACATTCTCTCCAAATCCTGCTTAAAACGTTTATAAAAATACACAATTAGAGTATTTTTTCGTTCAGACTTTCTCGTGTCATTTCTCATATATCGGAGAAATGTAAAACGAATAAACTCCCAACATACCGAGGGAAATAAGTGCATCGCTAAAGTTTTCAGATTCATTAAAAGTCTGCACCGAGTGACCATTATTCCAGAATTACCTGATGAGAGGCTGAAAAAACAATATCATACATCAAAATCCCAATATTATTTTTTGTGTGAGGCACCGATGTACACAACAACCACCACCTACTAAGAAACACTGTTGGCAACTAAAGCAGACAAACCGTTATAAAGAAAGAAAGAAACGGAAAGATCCGAGATAGGATATGGAAGTTTACGATTCCAGACACCATGTTATTAACTTGAGGGGAGAAAAATAGCAACGTATTTTTTTGCACCTGCACAAGTTTTGGAGGGTCTGCAGGGTTGCGTGTTTCGCCAGATCGGAAACGTTTCCGGAGGGGTGTGTAGAAATCTCCCGCATCCCTCTCCCCCCCCCTCCTACGGTCCTAATGCACTTCCTGTTGAGAAGTTCTCTCTGTCCCTTTTTAACGCATCCTAGGGGCTGATTTTAAAATGTTGCATACATGTTTGCACATGCGTCAATACGTCATAGTTGCAGCTTTTGTTCCATTCTTCGCAAATATGTTTGCCAATAATCCTAAATACGAATTATTGACCAAATGAATGTTCCTAAAATACATAATACCTGCTTGGATTATATTTCACGCTAGTGAATCTTTATTGAAAAGAGCAAACTATTAAGATATTCTCATTTACTTTTCGATCGGATTGTTTTAATTATTTGGAATATGTTAAAATTTCTTATCGTAGTAAGAAAGCTAATCGCCAGAAAGAAAGAGTTTTACCATAATGATACATATCTTTCCATATCTTTAAATTCGTCATTATTTTTATTTCTAAGCCTAAATACTTAAAGCGCATTTTCGGCGAACTAAATATATAAAAATAAAATCAACTCCATTTCATCTAGAATTAGAAGGAACTCGAGATTATTAATATATTAATCCGATTTCCATGCGTTGAAATTTGAAGCTACTTTTAATACATGGCTAAACTCACCGGAAACTAAATGATCGAATTAGCACCAAAAATGACGTCAGTAATGTAAAAACAGATTCCTATTTTTCTATAAAAAAATTCGATATAAGTACAAAACATAAGACTTACCTTTTCTTGAAAGATCGGCCGACATTTTTAACTTCAACCGATGTTTGTCAGAAATGTAACTTCGAAGAGATTAAAATGAAATGTATACTTAAATGGATTTCCGTCTTGGATGGTTTTCATTCCTATCGCGGAAAAATGAATGGCCGAATAGCGTCATTACCCTTCGCTATAACTGCAAATAGGAGATTTCTTCGTCAAACCGGCCGGCCGGTTGATGAAATAGGTAAATCGTCAAGACGGTGGCTTGCTTGGCGTTATCATCCTCAATCTTTAGAGGAAGATTACTCACACACATCCACGCACACACACACACACACACACACAAAGGGAAGAAAGAGAAAAAGACAGAGAGAAAGAGATTGAGAGAGACCTCGTTGTCCTCAATGACTCACGGATAGCCTGTAATTTTCTTGCATTTCTATTCTTTAGATGACCCATTTCGCAAATGATGATAATCTAACGAACGTCTTCAGCCAGAAATGGTCCGAAGTGAAAAGTCGCCTGCAAAATTACAAAATAGAATGAAACAAAACCACGATCTAAAGAGAAGGAATCATAGCAGGAGTGGTATACCAAGGCGTCTAAGCAAAGACTTTTTTCCCCCTTCGATGAGTGCGCCGTTGAAACAGCTAGGACTAAAAGTAGGCTTAAGACCAGGTGGGTGGATGCATATGTATTGACAGCGGTGCGATATCTTGTCAGGTTCGTCGTCCAACTGGCTTAGTATGCTTCACCTGCCTGGACACTACGGTCACACTCCCAGGACTGAATAAGTGTGGTAAAGTGAAAGTCACCCCCATCGCCTGAGGAAGTAATCGATTTTTCTCGGCCAGCCCGGGCGGCGTCATTTTCGTGACGTCACGCTTTTTTTTCCTCTCTCTCTCTCTCTCTCTCTCTCTCACACACACACACACTCACTCACTCTCTTCTCTTCCTGAGCTGCTCCGATGACGAAGTTGACTTGTGTTTGTCCACCTGCCCAGAGAAGTTGCTGTTGGATGGAGAAAGGAAAGACAGAGAGAGAGAGAGAGAGAGAGAGAGAGAGAGAGAGAGAGAGAGAGAGAGAGAGAGAGAGAGAGAGAGAGAGAGAGAGAGATGACAGGTAATATGAAAACTTTGAAGAGAATTTACTTAAAAGAAATTCATCGAATGAGATACACCTGGTTGAAATAATAAGCCAAAATAATCTCACCTGACTGGAGACAGAGATTTTCAAATGCGCTTAACGTAGAAGCAAATTTTCAGTTTGAAAGCCTATTAAATGACTGTTTTAGTGACAGACTCAAAACTAGTTTTATTGCAATGAGTCATCACTATTTCTAACATTATAATAAAACTTTTAGTATTCGAACCAGGATAGAAGTCTTTTTTATTATGGCTGTAAATTTAGGCATGTTAAAACTGCCTTAGGCCATGCGCAATACTAATAAAAGCAAATTCTAACTAAGCGAGTAGATGTATTATTTGATATCCTCAATAGGTTTTCCAAGTTTGCGTTCGGATAGTTTAAGTTTTAAGCTAAAGAGCGAAAAATAAAACAGCAACTCACCCTCTTTCTCTTCTCAGGATCAGTCAATTGCAATAAATTAGTGAACAGTTTCAGTTGCTAATTGAATGCACCGATCTATTTTAAGATTTAATTGTTACGGGATGATATAGTCAGAAAATATTGCAAAATATCTTAGAATGTATTTCTCTATCAAGGGAATAGAGATGTTTAAGATTCATATTATCGGTAATTTGAAAACCATATTTAATATCTGTTTTGTTTTGCTTTTTTTTGGCTGCTGACACACAACTTTATAACATGAGCCTAATGACGTAGAATCAAGCGAAATTGATGAAAACCGTTGTAATCCAGTTACTAATCGGGCAATGAGCAACTAAGCAGATGCAACAGAAGATGTCGACAATGACTTAGATGCTTTGTTATGAAAGAAGCACAATAAAAAGATAACCTACTAATAACATTTAGAAGAGGAAACACATTCGCGCGCGCGCAATAATAAAATGAAGAGAAATATTTTAAAGGAATACGATCAGTGGAATCATAAGCAACGAGACATTTAATATTTACCATGATCGAAATATACAATGAAATAGATTAAAATTAAAAGAAGAAAGTAAATATTATAGGCGTCTATTGAATTTTTGCGAAATTCATACAAGAGAATGAGGAAGTAAAAACATAAAATTCGTTAGATAAATAGTTTTATTATCATCGATAATAAATATAAGTAATAATATCTTAGTAAAGATGGAGAGAAACTCATATTAATTCAAAACATGAAGACCATGAGATGGGCATAACTGTTGTGTCTAAGTGGTCTTTAGAAGGAGGTATTATTTGGCATTGGTAAGAATGTCCAGAAGAACTAAGGTTATGAAGTTGGTATACTAAATCTATTGAATGTGTTCTAAGGCCAGTTTGCCTGTTTTAACTGAGGAAATGTTCCAATTTCTAGAAGTTGATAAACTCTGTCCATTTGTTATGAGAATGACTAATGTATTGCCAGTGGCAAAAATTCCTGAATTCCTTCCCATTCTTTATATTTCGTGAAGGAACAACTCCAGTGTTTTTTTTAGAATAAAAGAATTTCCTGCACAATAACTACCACTGGCAAAGATAACAGGAATTTGTAGATGGTTAAACTACTTTCACCATCTAGAAAGAAGTCGACTGCATGCGTATGAAAATTAACAGAAAAGGACAACGAATCTAGATAAATTTATAAAAAAAATAAGGGAACAGAATATATATTAGAAAATTCAAAGATAAGAAATAACTGAAAAGAAAGAAGTAGCACAGTGTGAAAGAAAACAGACTAAAATAAATAAAATACAACGTAAATAACTAAAATATTTACATGCTAAAATTTAAATCTAATATTTCCGTTGAAAGTAGCGCTTTAAAATTGAGGTCAGAAGGAATTTGTATGAATTATTTCCGGACCCATTTTTGAGCCACAATATGCATTGTACCAGATTATATCCAAGCTCGAACATCTTTAATCTCTTCTTGTGATGGTGTTGTAATCCATGTAGAACATCGTCAGCACCAGCAGTAGAGAAACACGCCACTCTTTATAGCACCAGAGAACTCACGGATTTAATCCAAGCCGTGAATTCTTCCAGTGCCATTAAGAGAGACATGCACAGATTATCTTCTCTAAGAATCCGGGGTGAATTCTACTTCAGTAATGCTCAAAATTTCAAACATACTCTCTCATTGGACGCTCTTTATGCCCCGTATTTTTATGAAAATAAATCTCCGTATATATCAATACATGCGCTTCGATCTGTATTTCTATCTGTGCTGATGAATTACTGTACAAAATCAATATATCAATATCTTCTTGAGGTATACATAAAGACATATACAAAGGTTTGCTCGTGCATGCATTATGAATAAGTTTTACGTTATTTTTGGTTTATAATTTTACATAAGTCGTTTCAGACACTATGAATGTGTATGTACAGTACAAACACACACATACATACCTGATAAGATAAATGATAAATATATCAGTGGATATTGATAATGACAGAATAAAATTATGACATTTTTAATCAGCTAGATTAGTGCCAAATCTCATGTTTGTAACATGCATATTAAAAAAAAAAGTAATCAAAAGTGTATTTATATAAATGAAGGAATGGAATCGTATTTTGATAGTTCACCTGTACACAGAGAGATAGATGAATAGATAGAGATAAAAAAAAAGACAAAGTGATAGAAAATATGAGATATGTCGGAGAAAAAAAAACAGAAAAAGCTATGAAAATAAGGTGAGAGGAGAATACAGAGAGAGAGAGAGAGAGAGGTAAAAAATGGAAACCGCTTTAAAGAGGGGGGGATGAAGGAAATGGTAAGGAGAGAGAGAAAGAGAGACAGGATTATGCTGGGTAACCAGAATATTATTTCTTCCAAAATATTCTTTTGTTGGTTACAAGCAAATGTAATTATTCGTAAAGAAAGCAGTGCATTATGGGTAACATTACATTTCAGGCAGCGAATTCTATGGGTTTTGCAAGTCAATTCGCATTTCACTTAATTTGGTCTCTTTTTTACTTTTCGTTCTTTTTTTTCTTTTTTTTCCATCGTCGATCTGCATTTTTACCCGTTCTTTCTCACGGAAAGTTTCATGGTATACCGCAGGATTGTCGGTAGTAGAGATTTTTTCACAAGAAAACTCGCCGTTGTAATAAATAGTAGGAACACACAATAGGATTGTTGTGAAAACTGCGCGCGTGCATCGTATACTTCAGTAACCAAGGTGACGGCAGTAACAACGAATGGCCTCCAGACGGCTAACCTTGTCCAGTGATCGCGAGGCAATGCACTCTCTCTCTCTCTCTCTCTCTCTCTCTCTCTCTCTCTCTCTCTCTCTCTCTCTCTCTCTCTACCACTGTCGTACCCCAGTCCAACCAGGTAGAAGTCTAATGACCTGCTCACTTTTCGCTCTTCTTTAGGGTAACTCGTGTTCCACTAATGGTGTCCTCCCCTCCAGTGCTACAATAGTCGGAGGATGGTGGCTTTACTGACTGAACAACGTGTAAATGCCAAACAGCTCCCACAGACTAATGACACGCCTGGGCACATCATCGATGCTGTACGGACACCGCAATTCCCCTGACAACGACGAGTCTGAGTACGGATCCTTCCATAAACTGGTTACACCGTTGGAGGAGTCATCTGCATCTACTTTAAGTGGAAGCGACAATGTATATTTACTTTAAAATGTTGCAGACCGTTTAGATCATTCTGGAAGAAACAGACTATATTTCCTAAAGAAACACTTTTTAATCACCAATGTAAACGTGGATGACTGCAGAATCCGAAATCATTCTAGAAAGGCACAAATAGATAAGATAATACATGAGAGAGAGAGAGAGAGGGGGGGTGAGAAGGGAAGAAAGAGCAAAGGAGCAAGAATGGAAGAGAGAGAGAGAGAGAGAGAGAATGGGAAAGAGAAAAGTATCGAGAAAGAAGAGTGAAAAACGAGAATAATAAAGACAGACAGATAGATAGAAAGAAATAAAAAAGACATAGAAGGAGTGAGATAGGGAGCTGTAAAATAACTAATTGTGAAAAATGAGTTGAATCATTTAAAATGAGCACAGACGTAGTTAAAGTCAAGAACAATCAGTATGGCCGACAGTTCTATATGTGTTGCACTTTTCTTTTTGTTTCCTCAGAGAAACATCCCATGAAATATCATCTAAAACTGATCATTTCTTCCTACATGAATAAAAATTGAAATTTCATGAAGTGAAATAAGGTATGGAGAAGTTTAGAGTGAGAGAGAGAGAGAGAGAGTGTGCGTGCGTGCGCGCACGTCTTCGTAAAAATTCTGAGAGAGTAATAAATGTAAATTATAAAAAGTTTTAAATAAAACCAATTGTCTAAAATTTGTGAAATATAATGCATAACAGGGGCTTGTGACACAGTTGGATTATTTCAGTGTGAATTGGATTGCATCTCGTTTTTTAATTCGTCCTTTGGTAATATTTCTCAAGTAACTGAAATTGAAACAATCAGAAAAGATAACAGAGCGAATGAGATAGACAACGACCACGCTAGTTGTTTTATCAGAATCAAATGGTTGCCATCACTTGTGCTAGAACTTCTCCCCCCCCCCCCCTCTCTCTCTCTGCTACAACTAAAGATGATTCGAACAACTTCTTCCGTTTTGGTATTCGTTGTCGAATATCCGATAAATATGGATCTTTGGCCTCTCAATCCTTTCCTGGATTGAAATAGCAAAACTATCCCATAAACGATCCCTTATTTTGACAGCAGTTTCTACTCTTGTTACACATCAAGGAATTTGGAAGATATTTCTTTCGTCAAAAATCCGTTCCTAACAGAAATGCGTCAGTCGTTTCTTGCCGGTTGCTATGGAAACGTAGTGTGACTATATTAGGCTATCCATTAGTAGATTGAACCTTTATGATCTGAATTCATTTGCTAGATTCCCTCCACTCAATCTTTTCTTCAGATCTCATCGTACATTAGACTCATACTAAATCTTAATTATTGCAACAGAATCGTCTTTTTATATTTTATTCATTCCTTATCCAAATTTCATCTTAATTATGAAGGCTAATCAGTAACGCTCTGTATTCGATTCGTTTCATCTGATGTAATCAGAGAATTTATGTAAATTAATCATTAGACTGGTTTTTAATGCTCTCCACTGTTGTCACTCTAATTAAGCTTGTCTAAAGTTTATTGCTTTTCGTTTACATATGTCTTCCATCTCTGATAACTCTACTTCCTCTATTTGTTCTCTTATACCTTTCTATTCATATTTTCTATTTTTTTTTAAATCTTAACCCCAATTTTTCCCCACTCTTTATTGTTTCTTTATCTTGCATCGTAAAACAAGGAACAGTGGCCACGTGACATGGATGGCCGCACCAGAGTAAAAGAATACATAAATAGTTTGCTGACAGCATCACGTAATTCAAGCCTGATGTTTGTCTCATTCAACGCAAGTGAAAGAACAGAAATCAACTACTGAAAACATTATGCGGTTGTGGAAGATAGAAGATAACGTTCGTGGTGAAGAATTGAGCACGAACGACTGTTTGGAGAATGAAGATGGCTGAAGCACTAAAGATCATCAGAAAAATTGTTTATAAGTATGCATAAGATGGAAAGGAACTTTGCAGAAAAGACAGCAGTTGCGTAATTAGTCACGATCCTTAGCGTATCCACTACTTTCTTTGAAGATCGGTCTTCACATTAGTATGAGCTCAAGAATGCTTTTTTTTATTCCGCAATTGAAATCAACGTAGGCTAGAGAAAATTAATGAAAATCTGTTCATACTTCTGATTAGTACCAAAGGAATCCATCTAGACTGTTTTGGAACCAAAGCTGGATAGAGAGGACAACAACAGATTAATCATTTGAATATACTTATATAAATGGTGTGTGTGTGTGTGTGTCCCCAAAGCAACTGCAATCATAGTCCCCTGGTGTCCAAACCCACAATTTTCTTTTTTTCTTCTCGTCTCACTTTGTATAAAGTGCTGGATTACTGACTTTGAATCATCATTAAGAAATTCAGGAAACGTTTTTAGATAATTTTAAGTGATAAGTTTTAGATATAAGTATTAGAGAGATTAAAAAAAAATAGGATTGAGAATTCAAATACTTTAACAGATATGTTAACTTTGACCCTTTCATGAGCATAGTGAATGCTTTGATTCACTATGGCCATGAAATCTTAGTTATCTCAACTAATTCAACGAAAATCTGAACCCCCCCCCCCAAAAAAAATTAAATAATATCCAAATCTTGCTTTTGTGAATCTCATTTTTATTTAAATCATAAAAGTTATTTCCATATAATGGATTTTTTTTTATGTGCCTCCTACCGCAGGGAGGCTAAAAGTTAAATAATCCTGAAACCCTGCTCTAAAGATTAAACATGGAACTTTTTTTTCACGCCACTTCGGACCTGGTGATGGTTTCACGAAAGTTGATTTCGCTTCAGATTCGAAAGTTGAAATGCCTCAATCTGCCATTTAGATTCCAGTTTCTAAGCATGCGTAATAACCATATATATTATGCTTTGTGTAAAAATCTGAGATTAAAATCCTGTCGGCATTTATATCACTTTTACCAAGTGCCGATTAAACCAGAATCGGTATTACGTTTTCGTGAACTTACTTCACTTAAGAAACTTTCCAATAACTGTGTCGAAGCACAGTTTCGGCATAGCAAAAACGGGTATGAAAACATAACACAAATATATAATAATAAGAACTAAGAAAAGCAAATGAAGAAATCATGTTGGATACTTACTTTATATACAGCCCATGTAAAAAGAATAAATACCATCAGAGTGAACTGATTACTTAAAAACAAGCGAGCTAACATGTGAGATACGAGTACATGATTAATGTAATTTATTTAATAGTTTTACATCTTATGATTTATTTGTTCATGATTTTTTATTTCACAATATTTTTCTTTTAATTAATATTTTGCAAATGGTCGATATTTTTTTTAAAACAGATCGGGATATATATTTATTATTATTACTTATTAATTTTACGCTAGAGAATAATCAGACGAAACTGATGTATTGCTCTTCACTTTACAGAAGTTTTTTTTCTAAAGAACTATTTTGTTCGTGCTAATTCAGCTTTAAAAGGACATCTTGTTTCACGTGAGGAAGAAACCAAGATAACATCTTCGGAAAATTACAAGAAAAATCGAGAAGGTAAACAGAATAGTCACAGTTGATCTTAATCATTATATAAGTAAGATTAGTATTCTCTTTTATTTTAAGATGCTGTAAAAAATATAGTACAATATGACTAGACCATGATGTCTATTAAAAACTAATATGTTTATAACAGGTTCAAAATAGCGCGTAAACAAAAATGTAGAAGATCATGTTATTTAAATGTGACGAAGGATTTGGAGTCTCTGATGTGTTGATGGGTTGCAGCATAACATCAAGAGCGACTTGCAAAAAAAAAAGTGATGCAATATGTAGTGACCGAGAACGTATTTTGAAATTTGCATCACCTAGAGCTCAAAGCAGCACGTGTCACAGATAATTCATGGACATATTAAAGTACAGTATAACTAGCGAAGAATGACACAAAACTCTATATGAGTAATGACAACACGTAAGAAAATTATTGCCAACAACATAGAAATGTGCGTTTTGTAATCACATTCTTGTGTAGTGACATCATTCATAAGAGCAATAGTTAAACCTGGAGTAGTTTTTCGATGATTTAGTTTTACCTACTTTTGAGACTAAAACGTTCCAATAGAAATGACTTGTCTGTAGGAATTTCAATAGAGATTCCGAATATCAAAGTCCATCGAATTTTATGGAACCGGAGAAGAACTATTACTACCATTTCTGGTGGTTTTGCCAAATTTAGCAATAAAATCATGTGACTGAAATCAAATGATTTGAACAAAAATGCTTTAGTAGATAATCGTCGTCTTCATTCAGTCAGAGTTTTACTGCTTTAACGCATTTTGCAGGATCGTATATTTCGATTTGAAAAACAGAAATTGAATTGTTTACAGAGATTTTTTTAAAGGATTCCTTTTACTGAACTTCAATAAAACTTCGTCCGGCGAGAAATGACGAACGCCATACATACACTACCTGCAAAAATAATCTAATAATCGCGATTGTATTTGGTCCCAAAACGTATGCCTGAAAAGATATAGAAAATGGAAGGCGTAACTGAGTAGCTTGAACACGGTGGAATACTTGCAATGATAGGAAGTAGACCGAGAAGATTCTGCTGGAGGTTTGGCGAAAACAAGTCATTTTTGTCACAGAAAATAGAATTTAATGGAACAAACTGACCCAGAATCTGTGTAGGTGATAGATTTGCGAGATTGGCAGCTACTTTATCAATACCGCGAGACGTTTTCCAGGGACATTAAGAACATTAAAACTGATAAAACCGCCGCGATGCTTAAGGAAAAGAGGACACACACACACACACACACACACACACACACACACACACACACACACACACACACACACACACACACACACACACACACACACACACACACACACGCTCTCTCTCTCTCTCAAATAAAATTAAAACGTTTCAAAGCTGAAAGACAAACGAAATTATCTGGGAAAACAGCTTTTTGGACTACCATAATCACACTTTATAGCTAACAGTTTCAAGAAGGAAAATCATTCAACTTCATATTTAAAAAGCACATTCGATGATAATCACATTGGGAATGCAAATGATGTTCATGGAAAGCAGCTGCAGGTACCAGGCAGTAAAGATGAAAAGACAAATACAATATCATTTGTGTTCTTGGCCTTATGTCCTTGATTATTTTACACAGTGTTAATATTGCTTCACAGTTTTTAATCGTCGCAATGTCGTTGATATTATTTAATGAAAGCGCTACGTTATAAACCCTTAAAAAGTTTTATTTCATTTGCTAATCCGATTATTTCACTAACAGCAAGCTAAGGAAGTTTTCGAAAAAAATTTTACTCTTTTAAAGCTACTCCCAGAAACTCAGGTTTTTTCCTCCAGTCTTCTTGGGAAGAAAAACAAAGCAGACAGACTGGCCAGACCATGCGTATAATTAACAGACAAAGATACAGTTACCTCATAGCACTGGTTGCTTCTACCGCGATTCCAAACAACCCATCCTAACTTTCCCAGGGAGGAGATGTAGCGACCGGTGGTCATGGATACGTTTATTTGTGCTCAACAAATCAGGATTATCTTGTGGAATACAAATCTTTGTGTTACATAATTCTTAAGTCAACTAAACTACGAGTCATGTGGAGTACTGTGATAAGTGTCATCTTGTAATCTCTGATCTCGTAAAAAAGATGCTTAGTACAACAACAAAAAAGATCCAGCACAATGATGATACACAACCTTGTCCTCTTATAAGTTCCTCTAATTCTGTTAGGAAGATTCTCCTTATAAGAACCTTTATGGAACCAGAAGATCTTGTTGGAATTAGGCACCTAAACTTATAGAGAAGGAACTCCTAGAAAAACACGATGATGGATGCTGTCAAATTAGCTGCATTGTTCCACTGCTCGGTATGTGCATCTGCACTACTTGGACAACAATTTCACATTGACTAATGTAATGAATTGTTTGCGGTGACTAACCGTAAGCAGGATACTCTGCATACGGTTCGTTTTCGGATGTTCTCCTATTTCGCTTTGAATTCTGACAAATGCTCATATATCACGCTTGTGAGTGTGCATTTCTGCTGATTGCTATTAGATGATGATGATGATGATGTGTTTTCTTCTTTTCCTACCTTGAAATCAGCTACGTGTAATACATCGATAATCATTGCTGTCTTTGTTATTGAAATCTTTGTCAAACGTGCATTGTTAACTTCGTCTTTTATTGAGATTGTCTGCCTATATTGCAAAAAAAAAGCAAACTCTATTGTCATACGACGTATAATCATCTGTGGCTCTGCTTTGTTGTAGCCATTGAAATAATGCCACTTCTTACGTGTAATCCGCTCATAATTTTCAAATTCTATACTTTGTACGACCCTCCAAATCAATTGTTCATATTTCTGTTTAGATGTATTATGTGTGCGTTTATCATTAAAAAAGCTAAACCCAAGTACAACAAAAGCAAACCAGTTTGCTAGCAACGATCTACCTCCATAAACAAAAGAAAAAAAAAATAGGTGAGAAAATTTCTTTCGAAATGAAAATAATAATAATATTGGACCTTGTAGGTTTCGAGAGAAAATTCCGCATAAATGATTTCTTTTAAATTACAGACAACTATTCACACGCAGAAACATTACGCTAGAATTGTAGATTAATTTTAAAATGTGCAATGCGTCAGTCGATTTGCCTAATTTAGTCCACCCCTCTCCCAGATGATGTTGCATCAGTGGTCCTCAAGTAAATAAATCCGTCCGTCCCTCTCTCTCTCTCTCTCTCTCTCTCTCTCCCCTTCCCCTCCTCGGGCACACAAATGATCTCCCAACCCACACTCGTTCTTCAATTTTATCACCACAAATTATCTCCCTTTATGGAGAGCCGTTTTAAGGTGTCATAAGCGAAGGGTGTCGTGAAAGAGCTGAAGGCATTCTCGCAATAAAAAAGGTAAATTTGCATAGTTCGCAGAAACAATAGAAATAAATCATTCATATTCACTGTTGGTGATTTAGAATAATCATAGCTGTGTGATTATTAGACCAAGGCAACTTCATCGTCGGTGTGATCGCAACTAAAGAAGATAGCGTGCGCTCTCACAAACTGTGAAACAATTTTAAGACTTGTAAAAAGATAAGAAAACAAGTGCGAAATTGAAATGAAGAATTTATGTCTACAAACATCGTACATTTTAAAAGTTAGTGAATCCCTTTTGAGGAAAAAACTCCACGTTCTCGGCTGGATGGAACAGACTACAAACTGAACTCCGTCTCCCTAAAAAAAAAAATAAAAAAAAATAATAAAATGTATGGAATTTCTTCAAATGGCCAACAATCGAATCGATTTTATGTCTAACTGCTATTTTCTAGCACAACCTGTACCCAGACAGTTTTAATGAATTTATAAAATTTTTTTCCTCTGATACTTCCTTGCCCCTTTCTATGGTATATATTCATTGTATTTCAGCAATGAGACTATTTTTTTTTATCACAATCTGATAGTCGTCAAATAACTCATATTCAGTTTCTGATTTTTTTTTCGCTCTAGATATTCTTGTCATTTATATCAATCTCCACTACTGAAATAATCCACTTTCATCCATCATCATCCCCTCTCTCTCATGCATGCACACAAAGTATTTATAAAATTAATTTAGTTCTCTTACCTCAGAGTTGCGCACAACGGCATTCTCTACCAAAGGATAGAAATGATCTCTATGGCTTCTGAAAACTCCACCACTGAATTCGTGGGAAAACCTAAAAATAATTACATTTATTAGCATTTACTTAAACAGAATAAAGACAGCCTAACTATTCACGACTATCATTATAAAATAATACATAGCTTTTCTTACTTAATTCATATTAACAATAGTTAAAGGCAGTTTAGTTTTAATTAATAATAATTTGCCATTTTTCATATTTTATTAATGCGTTCTGATGATTTTTATCTTCAAAATGGAATATTTCAATAATATATTATCATTAATCTACTCAATTCGTGTTGATTATGTTAGCTAATTATAGAAACTTATTAGCTCTATTGTGTCACAATTACCCTCTGTGTTGTATCGGTATTTTGCTTAGTTTAATAAAATGACGTCACTTTTTTCTATGCAACATATAACTTCCTTCAAAGCACTGATTAAGATACATTCCGTCGTATTCCTTTTAATATCAATGGAATATTTAGAACGGGAAAGAGACTTACTGGTTGTCAAACGTGTACTTAAAGTGGAAACCATAATTACTGCCGTTACTATAGCAACAACACATAACAGCAATCATTTTTTTTAGGAAGCTCATTGTTACGTCACGAAGCTATCAGTAAGCCACTCTTGATAGTTCTAAGAATTTTGCACATCAAAGCACAATTGATAGTTTTAGATGACCTCGTTTATCATTCCTGAATTCATCTTCTTCGGGAGATTAAGCAACAGATTAAAATGGGGACAGAGAGAAGCAATACATAAAACGTATCTTATCAAACAGTTTTTAATTAGAATCTCTAGAAATAAACTTTGCGAAAATATTACTAACTTTGGCCAAAGATGGCTATGTCATCTTGAAAGAGAAAACGGTTATCTAAAAAGTAATTTGGAAACGTTGTCAGTTTGGAACAAACATTGAATGACACAAAACTGTGATGAATCATACTTGTTGGAAAAAAGAAGCCGTAATCACACGTATATATGATAATGCTTCACATCTTGTAGTCCACAATATTTGGAATCTGTTTATTTCGTGCTGGCATCTGATAGGTTATTTTATGAATTTTATAGTTCATGTTTTATATCTTGCAGTTTCTTATTTATTTAATTTATAGATCATGACTTTGTAGTTCATGATTGGTATTTGATTATTTCGTAGTTTGGATTTTTTTTATATATTATGTAGTTTATAGTTTACGATTCCGGTTATACATTTTGTATTTTCTAGTTTATTGCTAATTAATTGTTATCTTATACTACGTAGTTTATGTATCATAATTTATTATTTTGTAGTTTATGCTATTCAGTTCATATTTATACTTCGTTTTTTTATTTATTGAGGTGGAAAATCCATACTTTTTCATGTTTTGTACAAACGAGATCAGATACAAAAAAAAAACAACAACCATATTTTAGCAAGCCACGGGTTCTCTGTTTTGCATGGGTCAGTTTCTGTTATATAGTTCATTATTTATATTTCGTAATTCTTTTTCAATATTCTTTAGTTACTAACGAAGATTTATCAGAGTTTGTTTCTTCCACTTAGATTTCGCTGGAATTCAGCCAATTCTTGAGTGTTCTGAAGGAGCGCTAGATATGGCTCATTACATCCACAATTTCTATCGAAACTTTTTTTTTATTACTTCTGATAACAATTTCTTAAAATGATAGCATACTCTTAACACTCCCCATCGGCCTCTTCCGCAGGGAGATTATTAAATGGATCCTTCCACAGCCAAGCAGATCGAAGACTCCATAACAAAGAGACGCACGAATAATTCATCAGTAGCCAATCATTGCTGCTCGACCCATTTTGCCGTTTTAGAATAAGCGCAGTTTACTGAAGCGAATGTCGCACTGAGCAGACATGCGCAATACGTTACTGCGTTACTCGGGTGCCAGGTGAATTTTGGTGCTGCAGCCAGTGTGGCCACGCCCTGATTGTCGACTGCGTATCGATTATGACGCTTTCTTTTCTTTTCTTTTTTTTTTCTTTCTGTCCTCCCCCTCCCCCAATTGTGGTGTTGTTTCGTTGCCAAATATTTTCACTTCGGGATGGTGAAATGATCCATGCAGCAAGACACTGGGGAGGATTTCGATTAGAAATCGATGTGACATTAAATCAAAATACAATTTTAAATGTGTGGGCGCGCGCACACGGATATTCGTGCGTAAAACAGAATTGCATTTGGGAACAGCACACCGGGATTTATTCATTTGCACTTTCGTACCTGCATGTTCGATAAAGGTTAACGACCTAGACCAGCAGGTAATCAAATGTCGCATTTTCCACTCCTCCCTCATCTTTCTCTATTAATAAGCGAACAACGAACAACGTAAACAGATATACAGAGGGAATCACAAGAAAATAAATACACAAACAGAAAGTGACGAGGCACGATTAAACAGAAGAAAAATAGAGAAAGAGAATGAGAAAGAGAAAAGACTGAAAGAAAAGAGAGAGAGAGAGAGAGAGAGAGAGAGAGATTTACAATGAAGGTGAATTTTTATTAGCAGAAGAAATCTAAAACCTCTGAGATAATCATATCATAAGAATTTTCATGAACATTTGTCAATTGGCTAAAACAAAATCCTAAAAAAAGTAACCGATCACTGCGCATATGCCGTTCTTTTCGGGAAATTCTAATAAGAATTAAAAACCAAAATGCTTTAGTGACCCTTATCCATAATTGTTTTTTTAAACATTTCTAGCTAAATGATAAACAAATAAAACCACAGAAAAGGAAAATTGACATTGGAACTATGCTGCTGAAAATTTATTTTTGATTCTTCGTTTTTTTTTTTTTTTTGTAAGTTTGCTTTTATGGAAATATTCTATTTTGTGCTTCAGTGGCAAGCGGTGCTGTCGTAGTTGTGTTGTGCGTATATATATATCCCCCACCGAGTTTGGACAATTTCATTGTTTAATGAGAAGTTTTTCGTCCTTCGTAAAGCTAACTGATCATTTTTCATAGTTGGACTAATCGTTTCAACGTCCTATTTCTTTAGTAAACAACTCTGGTTGAGTGTTTATTAGAAATGCAATTTCCATTCAGGTTTATGACTAACTGGTAATACTGGATCAAGGAATTTAATTATTATGGTTTCTCATAGACAGAAAGCTAAATATACTACTACCTGAAATAGTTCTTAAGTAAATTTCGAATAGTGGTATTTATTAAAAACACCATTCTCTCTTTTTGATTACGAATCTCCCCACTGGATAAATATCACGCTGGGATACTCTCGATAAAGGTTAACGACCGACCAATCTGTAATATCACAGGACATATAGTTTATGTGTTGAACAATGTCAGTATATTGCTCAATATAAATCAGAAAACAATTTTTTCAGGATCCTCCATGTTACGAAAAGTTCAAAGTGAAACTCTTAATCAAAACTACTCCTGTGTCTTTTAAGTAGTGCAGTTCCAAGGCAACTCATACCGAAGACCGTATTCTCGTAATAATGTCCGCCACTTTTGAAACTTTTTAAGTATGAAAAGGAAACCTCGCTTTTGTTTATTTGGTCATGAAATAACGATGGATATTGTACCTTTATTGTAATAATTACTCCTGAATATACTCGTAGTATATGATTTCTATCATATTAAACGATCATTTATTATATCGAAAGCAATATTCTTAACATTTCTCTTTTCATTAGTAAAAATAAAATTAAAATAAAAAAAAACATATAAGGAAAATCAACTTATAAAAAAACAGCAGCAAAAACACGCAATTCCCCTGTATAGAGTGGTTCCCTGCATCGCACTGATGCAGAGTGGTTCACTGTGTCGTACAAAAAAATAGCGTAGCCAACAATTACTGTTGGATACGTTGCCATGACAATAAGTTGATATCACAGTACTATTGAGGAATTAAAAATGAACACTTCATTATTTAAGCTGTTAGTGTATCCAAAATAACTCCTGATACGTTCTGGGCTGAATTTAATTCAAGTACGAGTACTCTTCGTTAGTGCACGATCATATAGACCATATTGTTTGTTTGTTTAAATGAGTACAAATCGTATTAAATCCTTTCCTGAGACATCAGTGCCTGTCCATAGACTCAACACAGGAGTCCAGGTATTCGACTGAAGTAATTTACTGGACAATTATAGTGAGTGTATCGAAATGGGAACCGCCCTTTGTACAATGTTGATATGCATCTCCACATGTATCACCGATTTGTCGGAACAGCTTCTTAGGGACACACTTCCCTATGATTATCCTATAAATAGTGACAGCTGATAGACAGGCATTCTCTTATGACTTTATGGGGGGGTCGTATCTTTAACTTCATGCGAATGCATAATAAGTATACCGTTATCGTAAAGGTCTGTGCAATGTGCTCCATATTATTAATATTCACTGCATGAACATTTGACAATGAGAAAGAAGAATAAGAAAAGGCTTAATAATAATACAAGCTTATGTATAGCGTTACAAATATGTTAATTTTTCAAAACCTCGCATTTTTAAGTTATAAGCGGAAAAATAAAACAAGCAGTTTTTCTTAATTAGGCAAACGACAGCGTTAATTCATTTCTCAGCCATACAATAGTGTGGTTTCCCTGAAAGTTCCCGCCCATCCCCGATATACACGGTTCATTTTTTATCGAAAAACATAATACAGAATTGTATCTGCTAAATAATAAGTACTGTTCACTGCTGGCGTAAAATTCCTGGAAAAATAGAAGCTTTTGTGATCCGTTCTCTTACCAGCCACGTCATCATCAACGTACTCCCAACAGAATCAGTGGGTCGTGAAATAAAACTGGCGCCTAACAATTATATCGAGTCGTTTTTCCGTGTTCTATTACAGTTGGTTGGCTTTCCTCATTTCAATTTTAAGGGTAGACAGGTAAATGAAAACGTTAAAAACTTGATATCGAACTTGTTTTGATCATATTTTTGATCATTTGTTTTTACTCATACATTTAGTTTTTTTCACATTGATCATTCAATTTTTCATCGTGTTTTTAACCATTTAGTTTTTATTAGCCATTTCGTTTTCGATCATGTGATTCAACATTTAGAGATCACCATATCTGAGCATTCAGTTGTTGATCATGTGCAAAATTCAATGGGAAAGCTTTGGGTTACATTACAACCGGAGTAGCGCAGCGAATTAAAGGACACAAGCAGAAATTCGGCTGTAAGTTCTTTATGTGACTTGTTTATTCCTTTATTTACTGCATCTTTTAATTATTTTACGTGACAAAAGGAAGTGATAGAGGCAAAACTGCTAAGTAATGCTGACATCTCGGTTTTATGGAAAAACTTTACGACTATCCTCCCGAAACGATTGTACCAAGATAACGAAGTGAAGGTTCCATTCCCATTGAAATGATAAATTCCATGACCTCGCTAAAGCAACGAGGTCGTGTAATGCCATTAAAGGATATTTTTGCACCCAAATCTCAGATTACCTATAATAAAAATAGTTTGAACATTGGTAAGTTAAAGATAGACAGTTTGTGTCCCACGACGTCAACGAGTCTGGAAGAGGAGAAACAAACACTGAATTTATAATACGAACTAAGCATTGACTTCCGACACGAAACGAAGCGTCTTATTCTATTAAATCATTCCCCGAATGATTTTTTTTAGGATATTAAAAAAATCGGGGTCTTGATTGTTCTTGCAGTAATCAAGTATCATTAGGAAGAATCGATGACAAAAATGATAAAATAGAAGAAGTAATCTCATTACGGAAATGAAATATGCGATTAAAGAGAAAGATTTCATTTTAAAAAAAGGTATTTCATGTTAATTGAAGTCTGGCTTAAGCGAGACGCCCATTGAGTTATGAGATTCCACTTTTATGGGGGGGGGGGAGTGAACGTTGAATGAGCGATTTTTTTTCCCTGTTTTTTGCGTGTCTTTCTTTGAAGATAAAAATCACTGAAGTAGGTAATAGAGACGTAAGAACGCGGAAGTAATTCATTAAAATTTGAAATGCAAAGGTGGGCTCACGAGCAACCAATATCAGGCATCGTTGGTGAATTATATTTTGTCAAGTAATTGTGAGAATTGTGTCGAACCCGAATGTTCTGTTTTGAATTAAGCAAATTTGAAAAGCTTAAAGAATATTCCTTGACAGTTGATGGAATTCCAGTCTGTTTAGCGGGAAGACTAAAGTCAGTTGTCGATAGGGGTAATTTGAGATAAGTTTGGGAAGATATGATTTTTGTTTTTCTTTAAATTATTTCCTTATAGGAGAGCTTATTCCCAGGAATCGATTGATTCACGTGATATATCTTAAATAATAATTGCTGCTGTTGTTTTATTGCAGGTTCTTATTATTGACTTGTCCTTGGCGAGCGCCAGTAATAAATAAATAAAATAAAATTTTAAAAATTCAGGTTTAGAAGATATTTGTGGGTGAAGTTATACTCGAAACAGACCGGTAAATGATAGCGCTCAGTTGACTACTGAGCTACTAAAAGTGGAACCGTTCCCATGGCAACAGATTATGCTTTTTGTACTCGGCTATCCATGCCACCTGGTTGTCCCACCAACCAAAAGGTTTCGGGTTCGAATCTCACCGAGGGACATAGATGTTTGTGGATGTATTTTATGCTGTAGATACATTTCATCACGTGGCGTATAAACACGGTGGCGGTATGAAGGTCTGAAGTGGCTTGAACAAGTTCCATGTTTGGTCTCTAGAGCGAAGTTTTCGGAATATTTAACCTTTAGCCAATCGGCGATCCAATACTAATGTACTATAGGTATATACACCTTTAATGGGTAGTATTAACATAAAAAATGACAACATTACGTCATATCCGTCACGAGCAAATCAGAGAAGATTAAAGCTTGAAGAATAAACGTTATGTTTCCCGATAAAATTTCAAAAAATTAGATTTTCAAAAAATTTAAAAATAATCAAAAACTGGAGGCTTGTCATTGTCTTCAGTTGCACCCATACGTATCTGAATTAAATAGTCAATATGTATATAAAAAAGATCTCTCAAATCCTGCAGATGACGGGCTGCGACGTCTATCCCTTTAACGGATTTTTGTTGGGTTTATAGTCAACGAATTTGTTTCATCAGACAAGATGGCCGCCTCTTTAAAAGAAGGCCTTCGAGATCTTTTAGGGTGTTTGAGAGTATTTCTTCCTCTTATTTTATAAAAATAACAAAACGGATAAAATATTAAAAAAAAATAACTGCATATGGATAAAATGAAATTTCAAATTCATGCTTCAAAACACACGATACACTTCTTTTGGGATTTGTTTCCTACAATTTCCATAACGACGAGCCGTTTCAGCATGAACACTGCTAAAGGGTTGCCACATACTAACTGATTATCATGACAGGCGAAAATGTTTACCTGTCGAAACACCTCATAAAGATATCACACACACACACACACACACACACACACACACACACGTGTGTGTGTGTGTGTGTGTGTGTGTGTGATATACGTACCCTCTAGTACATCACATATATTACCAATGTGATAGGTGCAAAAATTATTCAGGCAACTCATTTTTCTCGCATATTGCTTGCCAGTGACAAGGAAATGAACATTAAATGGCCATAGTTTTGTACAGTACTAGAAATGGAAGGTGGTTCAGAGTTAACTGACTTCCAGAAAGATGTGGTCGTAGGCTATCGTATTCGACATCCTCACTCAAGTTCATGCGACTGAAGCACACAGGTTAAAAGTATCCTAAATCACGAAATGTGAAAAGACAACCTTAGAAACAGTCAAATGGATAACATAGACTGACAGAGAGGAATACGAGTGGTTTTTAATGGTCGTGCATGCCACATCTTGCTGAGAAAATCTCCTGATTTTCTCAGCAAGAGATTCAAAACCGCCTCTGTATATAGAGGTTTCCGTCACAGCGTTATTGTACCAACTACACAGCTTTGGTTTCCATAGAAGGACTGTTTAGAAATCAAACATCCTTTAATCCTGTTCGACTTAGTGCATAAATCGCCGGAACTGAAGAGTTAACAGTTGAATATTTATGGTATCAAGCGATATTATAGTACAGGGAAATTAAAGGAAAGGAAAATCAAGTGACACATTAATGTTTTAAAACAATTTTCTCTTGCTACGCCTTGACGGTTCTACGTCCTGGTTAGCTGTCAAATATGATAATGCACCATGCAATATTGTTCGGAAGGACATGGGCTGAGGAAATGGGAATACCTAGGGGTTAACATGGGTCCAAAGTCACAAACAGAACCTTAGAGGGTAATTTTCGGAAGATTTGGAATCTCGGTTGAGGGACAGACCAATCCTTTCACCGAAATAGCAATCCGGCTCTGCATCCCATGCTGAAAATACGTCCCACTTTCCTGATTGGATTTTTTGTTACTAAATGCTGATAAAAAGCATACAGGTTTCTAGTCGAATGAGGAAGTTGACATCTGCAGTTGTGGACAAAGATGGGCAACAATGTATCAAGGTTGGTGAAACACCGAGGTGTATCTATAGTGTTTTCAGCTTAGTGTATGTAAATAATATATCTCGTTTATTTACTTATTTGTGTATTTACTTAATTGGTCATTAATAACTTCAGAACTATTCGGAATCAGCACTTTCAGGTATTGATTGCAATATTTAAAACAAAAATTTGTGAATCAGTAAAATTCACGTGCTGAATTCAAACACATATCTGTATGGAAAGTATATCACAATCAACATTATAAACTATTTAATATATTAAAATATAGGTCATTTATATATGACGAACTGTTTAGCATCAGAGTAAAAAAAAATCCAGAATTTATAAGAAATCACAAGCTTTAAAAATATATTTCTCCGGTGTTTTCTGTAATGCCTACTAGGAGACGTCCTTGTATATAATTTGATGTATACCATGTTGATGTTAGATTATAATATTACAATGTGAACCGCGTAAAAGTCAGGCATAAATTAAATGTTTCATTTATACCTTTTTATCCGTACATTACTATCGGAGCATTGGTTCGAATGTGGTTAACAATGCAAAATTCTGTTGATTAGCTTGCAATTCATTTTGGCTATTTTCAGACAGTTTTCTGAAGAATGAAGCTTTTTTTTGTCCTACATTACCATCACTTCTTCAAAAGGCAGTCAAAAATCATTCCCCTGATTTAGGATCACTAACTGATATTCGATATAAATACTCACTTGAGCATTTCTTAGAGGACGTAATTCATTTTTAATGGGTTGGACAGAGCCTTTAAAAATTCCATTAACGATATAGAGAATTCAGGATATGTTTGCTTATCTCCATTAAATACAGGTAATAGCGTATCCTTAGGAGGTAACATACTGAAGAGGTTATCAATGTCAACTCCTGCTTCCCATCCGTCATGTAATGACCTGAAACAGAACTGCACACGAGGTTAAACCCACATGGAGGAAAAATAATCACTTAACTTAAAATCCATTTAAATTTGCTAGAACTTAGTCTGTACCATGACACTACATGAACATTTTAAATGGATTTTTTTTCGTCCGTAAATTACGTGTGTGTTTTACCTGATTAATTCTGTATTCCTCTAATCCGAATGCTTCATCTTATTATCAAAGTAAATGAACAAAGTGGGGGTATGTCTATGCAAACACTAAGATGTGGGTAGTTTGTTATTGAGTCTAATTCCATGACGACCACATTTAGGCCTGACATTACATGTAACTGTAGGTGTATATACAGAGGAAAAGTCACACGAACTGTACCCGATCGACGGCACGAGACAAACCAAGCAGGTCGGGCCACGAAGCGACAATCTGTCTTTAAAACTGGCATCTAGAAATGTTGCAAAGGAAACGCCCCTACTCGGTAATGCAGCCGACGTAAGTGCCCTCTGTGGGAAATATTAAACCGATACTGCGAAATGTTGTTTGTGTAGTGGTTACTCTAAGGGGGAAAAAGAGAAGGGGGGGTAGGAATCGTCACGATAGAGTATCACGAAGCGACTACCGTAGCAATGTTGAGTTACAAGTACATAAGAGTCCGTAGAAGCTACCTGATAAAAAACAGGCGCACTGTATAAATGTCATGATTTCGAACAAAAATTGCGATGTGGTTTTAAACGTAATTCTGTTTTCATATTTTTCACACTTTGTTTATCTCTCCTTGGTGTCATGCTATGAGGCAATAGCGTTATGCACCACTGCTGTGTAGAAGTGATATCTTGTTTTTTTAATTGATTGTATATATTTTTGGTTGATTGATAATATTCATATGTTATATGAATTTTAGCATGTAAGACCTTGTTACTGTTGTTACTGGTGTGTGTGTGTGTGTGTGTGTGTGTGTGTGTGTGTGTGCACCCACACACCCACACGTACAGATGATGCGAAAGAGAGAACTAGTGAAAGAAAACCCATTGATGCAGCAACGAGATTGTTAACAAGACGAAAAGAGGAGGATGAAGAGTGTGCGTTCTCAGCCAGTTTCTTCATTTTGAAAAAAAAAAAAAAAGAACTTTTTGGAGGAAAACTCTTGCTGAAAAATCTTATATACAGTATGTTTCTCTCAGACCGATTTCGAACTTAGGTCTTTCCAATTAAAGAATATCATATGATGAGCAAAGTACTGGCAAAATATAAACTGTGAGATATCTAGAAAACGAATAAACAAGAAACACGAAGGACTGGGAGGCAAAAGTGACTGAAGGGTAGTGACCATCCCTCTCGTGGGTTCTTGTTCCCCTTATCAATGCTAGCGCGTTCCAATAGTAGCATCAGTCTATTGGCCTTTTCCTTAGTGACCTGACGAAGGTGATTAGTGCTGACTAACAGGTTTCTTCAACATCGGGCCAGTTTGCACTTGATCTTTGAACTGAAGACACGCCATTTCAACTTACTTCCGTGTTCCTCTTCACCCCTGTGGTCTCCTATACGTGTGAATGCCTGCTTGCAATCTGTCTCTCTGGACCAAAACTCAAGATGTCGGAGGCAAAGAACATTTTTGTTGTTTTTCTATCAAATATTTAAGCGTAACCTTTTCAGGGAACATTTCATAGCCAGTTTTTTTTATTATTATTATTTCCATATAAAATTGCTATTTCCATACAGAATGATTTAAAACCTAAAGAATGTAAGCCAGTTACATAATACATTTCATTTGAACAGCAGCATTGACGATCTCAATAATTAGTATTATTCAATAATTAAAAAAGCGAACCAATCAGAGTCTTGAATTTGTTCAAATATCTCATATTATTAGGTTATTCGAGAATAAACTAATTCCACACTTTCGTATCTTAAATGAAATGTTTGATTTTGACTGGAAGATTCTCGTATATAAAAAAATAAAAAAAATCCAACAATGAAAATTATTGTAACTCTCAATAATGGAAAGATCCAACATATTCTAACAATAAAACGTCTCGCACCTTCCACAATGGCGAAAAATCTGAAGAATAGAAAGATTCAAATACTTCCAACAATGCTGACAAAAATCTACCGATAACCAAATCATAATATTTACACTTTCAGTAAAGCAATTGTTCAGTTACTATGGAAACCACCTTTTAAAGTGGATTTAAACTCAAGCACACAAAGTAGTTTGAATTACTAAATTAAATACCAACCGAATTAATCGACCATCAATTGCAGCAAAAAAATATACATCTCCAGGCAGTTCACTGTAGGTGCTTTTAAAGAACGTGCAAACTATATGCGTTCAGCTGCAAACCGACGTATACTAGCGAACTAAAGTACCTGAAAGCGCTATGGCAACGGGACTAACACACAAGTCACGCACGGTTATCGACAAGATCAATCGTGAAGTATGGGGGTAGTTTATAGAATGCCAGAGTCAGTTAGGTTAGAGAGGGAAGGTGATAAATGGATGTGCAGATTAGAATCTTCATCTTGCTTTCGAAAGACCATTTTTATCTCGCAAGTGTAGGGGACCTGTGAAAGATTAAAGGTAATGTTCACAGCCTTAAGAACCGCAGTCCCACTTTGGAAAAATACCGGAGTTTAGAAATCTTTCTAGGCTTATGATCGCCCTTCATTTTTAAGCAAGGAACAAAAACTTCCTTGTAAAACATTCACAAAACGAATTCTTCTATATTTTTGAGTTAGGATTTTTACGACCTAGATTCTAATATAAGTCAGTGAGTACATCTTAACCTTATTATTACAGACAGATACAATAAAAAGTTCATTTTATCATTCAGTATATGTTATATTATAATACTGTATTAATATATATCTTCCTTAAATATATTCCTTTCTTAAAAGCTTTGTTAAGGGAATTTGTTAACTATCTTTTATAACATGGATTTTTTTTTTTTTTTGTCTAATCGGCATTCTGTTTTTTCCTTTCATTTCCCCTCCTCCCCTCATTCCGGTTTCTTCTCCTGCAACCATTACAATTTTTTTTCAGTGAGTTTATTTTAACGTTATTATAGCATATAGTCCGCGCGGTTAGCCTAGTGGCTACGCGCTTCGCAACCATATGCCTCGCGAAGGAGTTTCCTGGGTTCGATTCCCGTCGACGACGTGAGGAGCTTAAGGATTTTCCTCAGCCATGGCCAAGTTAGCCGGTCTTGGTCGTGGACAGCAGGTTTTTCCCTCAGTTTATCTGGGGTTTTTCATCCCGCAAGCAGGCAAACCGGCCCGTGAAGACACACACACGGATACAGTCAGGAATATTTAAGACAATCCCTCCAGCCATAGGTCTGAATTGTCAGCTATGCCGGTCCCGAGCCCGGATAAAAATAGGGGGAGATTGAGGTGGTGCCGTACCTCCCCGTTAAAGGGGCTCACGGCCATTGAATCACCATACGAAATGAATGAATGAATAGCATAGAAATGCAGTAAGGGTTTATTTTTATACGATTTCTTCATATAGTCTATCTCGCGTTTAAATCTAAAACTAATTCTTTGTAACTATTTAAAGTTTTGTTAAAGGAAAAATATGTTTTTTTTTATGGGAATCAGATTTAAAAAAAAAAAACTGATTCCCATCCACGAACGATTGTTGTAAATGCACAATACATTAGTTTGGCGAGTGGCCTAAGAATTTTCTTCTATTTTTTTTTTTTTTTGAAAATTAATTTTATATATATATATATATATATTTTTTTTTTTTTTCACGTAATCGGAAACCGTGTAATTAGAGACAACTTTTTCAAGTCACTTCAGACCACCAGTAAGCATGGCAGTGGTCTCAGACCAGGCAGTCAAATTCACTTAAAGATAATCACAAACATCCTCATCCGCCAGGATTCGAATCCACAGCGTGTTGGTTGGATACGCTATTCACTCGGCCAACTAGGCCGACTTTTTATCATAAATTTAATTTATTTAGTGTCATCGGTTCCGTAAATTTTTTTCCCTTCTTTCTCCTTCCGCAACTCATTACAAAGATCTTTTTTTTCTCACGTTTTCTCCTTCTGAGAGTCATCAAAAAAAAATATCTTCTTTTTTTTTTCTTCCCTTAATCTCCTGTAAGTTATGAAAACAGGACGGATTATAAGAAAAAGACGAAGAGTTCAAAAATTATTAGGACAAGAAGAGAACAGAAAAGAAGGGCACTTATTAGGAAGAACATAAAAGTTTCAAGCAAACTTATTAAGGAAGAAGAATCCAGCGAGTGTACGATGAGCAGAGCATTTTGTCTCTAATTCCGGGTGAGTTCACCACATCGTAATATCCAAAAGTCCTTTGACCCCGTTCTTATGGGAACGAAAGACAAAGGTTAAAGTTGATCATGTGACAGTAGATTATCCCCGGAGAAACGTATATTCCTCTCGACTGACATTTACCGTTCTCATAGGTGTGTCAAGCTTCAATTTGCATTACAGACTGCACGATAATTAAACACGGACCGAAACTTTCACGGAATGAAGTGATAGAATGGTTAATGTCAGTCAGTGTCATAAGTGCCACCCTCCAGCCTTCGTCAATAGCCAATTTAATTGGATCGTTGACAAATACCGACCGGCTTGTCTTCACGACGACAAATAAAAAAAACTCCACTCCTTTAAGTTCCACTCCATTGGAAAAGCCTATTACGGTCTTTTATTTCGTTTATTTATTTGTTGACAAGCGTTGTCATGCAAAAGGAGAAACGACACGGCTTTCCCATGGTGGTTTCTGCAGTCGATGAATAAAACATACGACACGTGAATAGGACAGGATAACAATGACGAACCTAAACTGCCATGTTATTACACCTCGAGTAGCAATTAAGGTGTTTTCTTTATGACTCCCTTTACTGATGAGAACTGATTAAATCAACTATGCCAAGTGTTTTTTTTTTTTAGTGCGCGTGAAGATCTTTAAAGAAAGATGTAAAATTAGGAAAGAAATCGTTTCACTGTGTTGAATTCCACGTATGAAGAAGGCACAGAAAATCGGTGTTTCTGTGACTTTATTGCTATACGTCATTTACACTATTATGCTGCTCTACTCTATTCTTCTCATTTTGTTCCTTTGTTATATTTTGTCCCTCCATTTGCCTCTTTTCTATCCCTCCATTTGCTTCTCTGTTCTTTTACTTCAATCTCATTTTGCTCCTTCGTTATTTTTTTCACTTCTTTCGCTTTTTAGCTGTTTGTATTCCTGTTCTCGGTTGACAAATTGCTAATATTGGTCCTTCAATTAAAAAAGGGGTGGACAGACTATTTTTCATCTTCCTTTCCATCTTCATTCGCTTTATCAGTCCTCAGTATCTCTTCTCTTAGGACCGTGATCGAGTGACTCTGTGTGACTAATTGGTAACACGAACTTTTGCGGTAAGTACACACACAGTCGGAATGTTTCGCACGTATTAATTATGGCCAATAATAATTTTTCCTCGACCCAGTAGCTAATTAAGAACCTCAATTCTCTATCAGACAAGAACGGGCCAAGCAGTGGGGAGTGTTTTTCCACTTGTGCTCATTGTCACAACAAGTCCTTTGGTGCAGGGTGATTGATTGAATAATTATGGACGCCACCTTCTTTAACAATACCATGATGACTGGGAGTTATTTTTTGTTCTTCAATTGCTTATCAGACAGATAGCAATCTCGTTCACTTTTCTCTCTCCCTTTCGGTCGAAAGTTTAATGACAAGCATCATGATCCCAGCAGTACCATTCTTCAGCTACGACGGTAGTAGAAAAGATAGCGACTAATTAAGATGAGAATAGGGTGACGAAGACAATTTTTTTTTTCTGGTGGGATTACTGGATGTTAATATAGTGGGTATCAATTGATGATGATAAGTGATTACATTTATTTAATTTAATCAATTAAAAGAAATGGCGATAAGCGAAAGCCTGTTTCTGTTCTCTTTCTCTCCCCCGATTGCTCTAAAGCATTCCAGAAGACGTACTTCCACTGGATAACAAAATCTTGGTTCGAGTATCATCAAAAAGAATACGAAATTCATTTGTGTTAATACAGAAAAAGATTATTTATGTCATCATGTCCAACTAGTTATCAGTAATGAAAGCAACAAGGCTTGATCACTCGGGGAAACTTCGACCATAAAAGTCAAATCAAACACCGGAAAATGCATGAAGACATAACATATTGATTTACAGACATAAAACGTTGATTTTTCGCCGCTTAATGGCCATTTGCTAATCAAAACAAAGCAATTCATTATGTGGAGAAGTCTATCGAGTTTCTTGTTCATTTTATAACTTCCTCTCCTTACTGTCTTCTCTCATGTTACTTTAATGTTTGTTTCTTTTTCTTCCAATTTATTTATTCGTACGATCAATTTCTTCATCCCCCCTCTGCGCGCACGAACGCACACTCTTTCCTTTCTGTCTGTGTTCTTTTTTATTTCACAGTTGGACTCTTTATATTTCTCATTCTTGCTGTTATCTCTCGCCGTGGAATGCCGAATAAAGAATAGAAGGGGAAAGGAGTTCCGATTCCATTTAAAAGATCTCCATTTATCACTCGTTCTAGCAGAAGAGGAAAATGCTCTGCAGATAATAAAGAAGGCTTACTTCCACTCGGGTCACTTGAGGGCAAACAGATGTGGTGACGCGTCTGTTCTTCGTTGGTCAACTACCTCGTTCTCGAACAGTGCATGGCTGCTTTTATCCGTGTGATTGTACCTCAACGCTTATACATTCAAAAGGGTTCTCACTGTTCTTGAGAATGCAGTGCGTAAGAGTGCCATATCTGTTTTGTAAACTGGAAGCAATCCATTCGTTGAAAAAAAATGTGCCAGGAGGAATGTCGAATTGTTTCATGGACACAAGGGAATGGGTTTCCTCAGCATCCCTATACGCGATTACTAGATTACTTCGAACTGTATCGAATTAATGTAATTCGCATTCAAAATATTGTTTTCATATTTTATTATCCACTGATGTTAAGAACAATCAACTTGACATTTGAAGTTAGATTTTAGTTATAGACAAACAGCAATGTTTGAAAAGTTCAAGAAAGAAAACAGATTCAAGAATACCCCCCCACACACACACACCACCACCACCACCACCAAATGTAATTTGTGTTTAACCTAAACGTTAAGGTTTCTGAATGTTCTTCAGGAAGCCCAACCAGAGACCTAAACGATCTGAAATAGTTATTAATTTGGCCTCATCCTGTGGCGACGAAGTTTGGCTTCTCGGAAACCTGTTTTTTTTTTTTTATTTGTTTGTTTTTGTTTTTATTGTATTGTTATTTAAAATGATTTCGATTCCTAACAACGAGGGAGCTAAAGCAGCCTATATTAAATAATAATAATAATAATAATGAGATGGTGATGTTACAATTTAATAAATCTGTCACAGCCATATCGTTAGTTGTTAGTAAGTAGCAGAATCTTACTGAGTAATCCCGACCACGTTCAAGGGAGTCAGTCAATGCACGTCTACAACGCACGCGCCCAACAATCGTCCACGAGTCGCTAGCGTCTCGTTTTCTGACGTGGCACGCGCTCCACTACGACCGCGCGAGGCTTTTTTGCGTGAAACAAATTCTGGACTTACTTCTCCTCTCGTCTCTCCTCCCCCCCCCTTTTTCCGCCTCTCTGTCTCCCCCTGTTCGCTGACTGGGTGATGATCAAGCTAATCATTCTACGGCAACCAGGACCGTCTGTCGTCAAACTGCGACCATCCGCGAGGCGTCTTGCCGGGGAAGGTTGTGTTGCGGCGTTTTAATTGTGGGATTGGTTCGACCTGTTCTTTGACCTGCTGTCAATTACGTATAGCAGCGGATGGTGATGATCGTCTTTTTCGAAGGGTGCTCGCAGCCCTCCGATGCAGGTCGACGCCAGAGACCAATAACCCTACGACTTAATGACCATTAAGGTATTTTAGCAGGGCTGGGTGCGGTGATCTACAGACATTGCAGTAATTAGATAATACAACACACCTTGCAGTGTCTCACTGCACTGCAAGGAGCTCATTATGCGCCGAAAAATCCTCGCTAATGAACGAGTTGGCTGCCTGCCTTGTTACTCCATTAGGAGGGTAAACGACCATTCGACCAGAGTATCTGAACCAGCATTGGTTTAACAAAATTAACTTAAAACACAGGGACCTCACCACTTAAAGGCAGACTGTGACTTATCTTAGGAGATGAGAGAGGAGAAGGTAACTAGTCCAGGAGCACCTCGATGTTCCACTTGATGTGCTCCTCTAGCAGTCAGTCCGCATATTTCGTAAGCTGAATCCACTTGCTGTAATGAGTGCAACAGAAAGAATGCACATTAACCTTTTCTTTAATTCATCCCCTGCTTATTATTTATACGCCATCTCGGTGTCTTCTTTCATGTCAACGCAACTATTTCTTTCATTCCCTCCCTCTTTTCAAATCTTATTTAATGTGATATGCTTATTCGGAGCAACGATATACATATATAAATAAGTCAAGAACTCGATAGGTTTGCATTCCTAAAAAAAGGTATGAAGAAAATTCACCAAAAACAATTCCCCAAACAACAATTAAACGAAGGAAAAAATAATAATTTATGGAATAACAATTAACTGAGCCATTCTAAGCGCCATATGTTTAGGAACCCCGAACATTGTAAAAACTGAAAGCGCATTGCAATTTTTGAATTATTATTGCTTTGGATTAAAGACAGTGCCAACAACGGATTTACAACACGTTACATGGATAGAAAATTAATAACCTCGTCTTACGGTTGTATGAGAACTCTGTACATCTTAATAATAAGTCGATCAGAGTCTCCCATGAACTTATAATTGTGCAAAGCGTCTGCAGTTCCATCTGAAGTGTTACTCTTGTAACAGCGATGCTTAAAGCTCATTCGTACCTTATATTAGGCTCTAATACAATCCACACACTTGCAAATGGACTAAAGATGGAAACTGGGCTAATCAATTTATATACAGAATAGAAATGTAGCTGAATATTGTTTCAATCTAAGACTAGATTATCCAATTGTCGGACTATAAAAGAATTATTCAACTTCTAAGTTGAGCTTTTTTTAAAAAAAATCTGAAATTCTTTTCCTTTATTCTGTCACTTGGTTCAATTTTTCATCTACTTTTGAGACAGGAGTCCGGGCTTTGAATATACTCATACTTGCTATGGTTTCCGTCTTATTAGCCACCGGTAGGTTTCAGATTCGATAACACGTTAATAACCTTAGTGTTGTGTATGAAGATGGGTTAAAAAGAAAAGAAATCTGTCAATGTCGTGGAATAGCGAGGAAGTTTATAGTCCTTGGGAACACTTTGTGGGAGGCTGTTCCAGAATAAAGAGGCAAATAGGATGAAAGAGGAGGAGGGAATAAGCATATTCAGTAGGATAGCAATTGAGCTGTAAACAGATGTAGGGCAGTTGCTGATCACATTAATGTTCTTAACAAAAAAAGAAAAGAGTGAAGGAATGCTCACTTTACTGTAAGTAACATCGCCTATGAGAGTACCATGAGCGTACAGGAGTATCTGCAGAAAATGATTTGAGTTATCCTAAATCAGAAACAATCATCACTCTAAATTGGGGAGATTTAGAATTTGTACAGTTGAAAAGTAGCGTCTTGAGCGGAAAAGAACATTCAGTTTTGGAGTCTGAGGAAGAGACAGATGTGGTTTATTTGTGCTAGGAAAGGCTGGAAGTAAATGCCATCTCCAGAAAAGGTATTTGGTCTTGTCTGGTGAGCTCGGCTTTATCCAAGTGAAGAAGTATTGAACTAAGATCACTTTTGTTTGCGAGAAAAAAGACAGGACTGACTGTGTTTGATTGGCATTGAAGGGTGAAAAAGTTGTTCATCCCATTAAAGAATGGTATGGGACTTTGTAGCAGATCCTGCTGCTTGTGATGTTTGAATACTTCAAGTTTGTCATAATGTCAACGAGAAGAATGGAGTGTCTTGTCATCAGGATAGGATTTGAAGTGTGAGATCTAATGATCTTTAAACTGATGTTTAAAGATCATGGACATTGCCCTATGCTATAGGGCAATGTCCCGAAACACTCCTGCAGTGGTAGAGAAATCTAAAGAGAGGGAAATCTTTCACTCTGAAAGAATAGAAGGGTGGCTGCATACTTTTTAGCACATTCATGTGTTTGCTTACAGATCTTTTCGAATCATTATCTTTTTCTTTTGCATTCTTCATCGCCTTCTTCTTCCTTTGTAAATTATTTTCTGTTATCTGTCATTCGATCCATTCTTTCTAAGCTGTAATATTTCTTTTCATCTCTGAAATTATGTGAGCCTATAAATTTTGCTTTAATCCTTCGGGTTTTTTTTTTTTTTTTGAATCAAAACACATGAATATAATAGCTGCATATAATGTAGATTAATAATATTGCACAGAGTCGCGTATTTAAGGCCTAGAAGTACATGTATAGTTAATCATTCAATATCAGTGTTTAAGAAGCGAAGCGAAGCGAATACAACCAAGGATTTGAATGTCATGAAAAGAAATGATCAGGTTCTATGAGGTTAATGATTATAGTTTTAAAAATTCTATTAGAACTTTCAACAATTTTTAGACATAATTTCAACTACTGATGTCCTGTGAGTCTAAATGAAAATAGAGATTGTTTCAATGTAACAGCATTTACGTAACTTTCATGGCAGATCTGGCAACATTCATTGAGAAAATACCATAGTGCATTTCATTCCATACAAGACAGGTAGGGGAAAGAAGAAACTTGCAGTCATTACGCGGTAGGGAAGATAGGGGGGAGGGATGCATTCATTAGAAGGTCATAATGAAAAATAAAACTTCAGACTTGCGTGTCGTGGTGACGTCACGCATAGTTGTGTCATTCTTCAGGTAAGGGACAATACTAAAGACTGTGGAACCATTCAATTACTATGACGTAACAATTCAGTTGAACTTAACTCTACCACACGTGGCTTGCGTATTGTTTGTTTCAGAGTAGCTGAAATAACATGCAAGTTGTTATTCATTTTGAGCATGCGCTTAGAGGGAATAAAATTTAGCACATTTCACTTTTTTTTGGCTGATTGCACAAGGCCAATTACCATGGTGACAAGTTACTATAGTAACAGTACATGGTACTTCAACACAATTATTTAAGGGTTGAATTCAAAAGAGAAAACGGACAAAATTATTCCACTTTGATGTCTGCAGGCATGCCGATAGTACCACCAATCACGGGACTCTGTTCCTCCCCTTCCTTTTCCCCAGTAGGATGCAACAATTATGGGGGGGGGAAATGGGGAGGTGCAGTGACGAGACAGAATGAGACGCCAGAGTAACGTCTTCTAGTTGCATGAGAGTGCCCGTCTAACATACAGCGAAGCAGGTAGCCATAGGTATGTAATTAGCTGCAGGACCGACTGTACAGGAAACATGGTGAGTGGTGTCGGTGTATAGACGAAGCTGTTTCCTTACTCAGCCAAGCGGATCACGCCAAGATAAAGCTTGGGAAAAGGATTTGGTTGTGGCCACATCACAATAGAAGGATCCGTTCTGTATGTGCGTGGGGGAAGATTCCTGGGGATCTATAAAGTTTTCGTCCCAACCTCGGTTACCTTTTAAGCAGGAAAAAGAGAGAGAGAGAGAGAGAGAGAGACAGTAACAGCGGACTAAATTACAACAGCTTCCGTCTTATCTCCGATGACGCCACTAGCGATCGAAGACAAAGATAGGACCAACCCACTAAGGACGACACTATACGAAACTAGACGAATACTAATACAACTTATCTAGGGGGAAAAAAAAAAGTTGAAGTGCTAATTTTAAACATTAATAGTATTTCCGGCCTCTATGTTAATTATTGAGAATAAAACACAACCCCTCGGTTGAAGTAAATGATAGGGGAAGTCACTACTGACACGATCGATTAATATGTCTGTCACTATCTCCACCCCTCAACCAATACATGGATAGCAAGCGTAAAATCCACATTTAGGAGAAGGCTAATGAATCTGGTTCTTATTATTAGGCACTCTTTACTAGCTGGAGCTAAAGGTTCTTGTTACTAGTAATCGAATACGAATTCACGAGAAGCGTTGGCAATATAAAGGCGAATTCGATTTCTGCGTCTCCAACTTACGAAGTGTGAAACAATGGCGCCAAGAAGAGTTGTGTCAAAGTTCGAACACTATAAGAAATGTCATCTCACAATATGTGTGTGAGAGCTCACCTTCAAAAATAATTTCTTTCGCATCATGCTTTTTTGTTATTTTCACTTTGACGAAAAATTTGCTCATAACGCTGAATTAGCCAATTTCTGATTATATTGGATTTTTTTCCCCTTCTGCGGAACACAAGCAGTATTGAGCAAACGTATCGTACAGCTTAGATACACAATATATGATCTTTAATGGTAATGCCTAATATAGACACAGTGAAAAAAAAACAGATTTTTTATAGACCGTAGTGTAAAGTAAATATATATATATATATATATTGTTATTCAAATATAGAAAAACTTTAAACGACTTAAGGATGTAATATATAATGTTATAACAGATTATAGAGCAATATACAAATTGAATACATAATTAAATATCGAATAATAGATACCCAGGTACACTAACACAGTGATATTCAAACTGTGTGAACCCTGGAGTTCCTCAAAATATTTTAAATAATCTTCTAATTATTGACGTTTTTATTTTTTTCAAAAAAATTTCATAATCACTTTATATTAAATTATTTAAAACAATCAAAAACTTATTAAAAACGTACAATAAGATTTTTAGATACCTGTAAAAACCTCGCTTTTTCGAATATATATACTTCCTGGTCGCGTTCACAGTAAACAGTTCAACTTTCTTTGAATATGTCCCTTTTTGAGTTGATTATAATCCTTATTTTTAATATGTATAAAATCGGCGTATAAAAGAGATTATGAGAATAAAATCAACATTTCAATTAACCAAAAGTATACAGCCAACAATCGCACTGGGGATTTTATAAAGCAGAAAACAGAATTAGATATACAATCGCAACAGACGATATATGTTAGACGAGAATATAATTAAATGTGCCAAAATAGAGATTTTACAATAGGGTAAGAATAATGGAATCATATATGTATGATAACAAGCTAAGAAACAGAGGATAGCACTTCGTATAAATATAGTACAATGGTGTGTGACGATGCGCTACTTTACTAGGAAATAATAATAGAACATGAGTATTTTATATCAGTAGACATGTGTGATCACGGGGCTGGTTTGTGGACTAAAAAACGCTATTTTCTGGGAGAATAAAAAAAACGAGTTAGCCGCTCCTTTATCAGGGTCCTTAGTTGAAAGGACCCTGATAAAGGTTTTTCGCCTTCTAGCCGGATTTCGAGCCCACAGGTCTTTTCAACGAAAGGGCTTCTTCTGTACCGCTGAGCTACGGTAAGGATATATGTTTAGGTACTGAAGAGCAGAATCTGATGAAATAAGTATCGACTAAAAATATGGATAGAAACAGAATTTTATTATTCAGCGTTAAAATTTTTCATAGGAGAATTATTGAATTCTCATCAGCACACGGAAAGCCAGTAGAAAAATTCATGTTGATACAGGAAGTTTTATATAACTGTAGCTGTTAGGAGGGCATGTAACAGGTAAACCTCTGGTTATTATTTAAAACTAACCTTCTAGAAAATAATTAGATCAATATTCATCTTTTAGATTTTAGAACATCGGATTTATTGTCAAAAAACATTAATAATATTAAATATAACTGATGTCGTTATTCAGTTTTGGTTAAAAATTGAAATTCAAAACTAAATGACTACACATAATATATAAAAATATATTTGTCAAAATCAAAACAAAATATTTAAAAAAAGAAAAAGGTTTTAAAAAAAAACGAAGAACAATCGGTCGTATAATAGAATAGCTTAACGCAAGTCGAACAAAATGTTATCTTCATAGAAATATTTATTCATTTTAAGAAATGTTCTAAGTGATCATAATAAATATAAAAAAGGTTAATTCCCATAAAGTAAAATGTTAGAAGGATGAGAAAATATCCTTGTGCATTATGTCTAATAAACAAAGAGGGGGCAACATTAACAGATTCACCGACATAGGAAGTTCACGGAGGGAAATGCCTAAGGCAACATCTTAACTTAATACCAGTTTTAATACAGTCGCATAGCGGATGAAAATATTGTAAAAACACTTCCCGTGATTCATACGGAATAGAAAAAAAAAAAAGAGCGACACCGGAAAGAAAGATGAATACACGTATGATTTCCTGACATTTCTAAAAACTCGTCTTACACAGAATATCACTTGGCCCATAGATGTCGCTGGGGTCGTTTCGAGTCCGTATAAATAGTTTGTGACCACGTATATCGCGTTTTCAATCCCCGCAGAGTGTTCATTTAGGGGTTTTTATTTTTATTAAACCAAGAAATAAAGAAAAAAAAAACTTACACATTTTAACTTAGAGAAAGAATAAATTATCGATATGCAGTATTAATTCAAATACTAGAATAATACCAAAAAAGTGCAATAAGTAATACAGATTTTTTTTCGTATGTTGTCGCGGAAGAATATAAATAGATACGATATTCACAACTAGGTTCAGGAGACTATATTTAAAAAAAATATTACATAATCACTTTATCCTATATAGAAACGGCATTTAGGGTTAGCAACTAGTTCAACAAGTTTGGATAATGAACAATTCAAACATTCGAAATAAATAGTTCATCGTCACATTCCATTTAACATCGAATAAAATCCTGTAGGGGTAGTAGATTCCATATAAAATTTACACAATAGACAACCAACTTTTTTTTTTTTCCCTTTTAAGTAGTAAACATCAGATCTCTTACCGGCTATTCTCCAAGAATCCAAGCACCAAAAAAAGGAATTGGTTGAAAGCTTCCAAAAAAGAGAGATGAGTCTTAGGGCAGAGGTCCCCTTATATTGTGTAATTTCATCCCACTGTCTAACGGTTGGTCCATGGCTCGTGGCTGTATCTTTCACTCTCTCTTCGTCTATCGCTCTTTCGTTCTCCCTCTCTCTCTTAGCATCAGACCCCGTGAGAAAATAACAATCAAGCCTCAACAATGCTGACGCTGCCGACACTGTACGTGAACGCCTGCTGAATGTTGCTTTCAGCAACCTGTGTGTCTGTCATTTCCCGCCGGAGAGAAAGAGGAGCCAACCGGTTCCGGCTTCGCATGAGTTCTCTACAGACTCGTTATCCCAATTATTGGCGAATACACAGTGGCAGTGAACGTTTCTGCTCGTCCCTTCACGGTACGCTAGCTTTAGGGGGACCGGTTTTCGCGTACAGGTGCATGAGGGGAGTGAGATTGCGCGCGAATGAAGTCCTGAACTTGGTTAAGTTTTTTTTTTTTTTAATTTATTTTTAAAAACCCGTATTTCTTTTTTTTTTTTTTCCTATGTATTTTCCCAAAGCGTGGAAACACGAAGAGAGTTTATGCCAAAGTTGATAGAAATGTAAATAGTAATCCTGCTCTGTTAAATAAATAAAAAAAAAAAGTCAGGATTCCAAACTACGTATCAAACCTTATACTGACAAACCACTCATATTTGCTGGGGAATCCCAAATACTCTGGGATGTCCGGTGAATAATTTTTATTTCTCCCTGCAATTTTTATTCCTTAACAATACTAAGTATGCCAACATCAAATAGAAAACTTGAGTGAGCTCAGTGTGTGACCAATATAATTATATATATATAACAATCTAAAAATAATGTCCCTCAATATGAAACAAATAACAGAAAGTATATAAAATCGAAATTCAAATAATTTATTACCATTCATTTTTATGGATAACGAAAAAATTAACGAATAAAGAAAAATTTTAATAATTTCACAATTTCTTAAGAAATTCGCTTTTAAACAATATCTAAACCAAAGAGAATATGAGTGCAACGGCGAATCTCCAACAGTTCAATGGAAACTGTCAATTTCAATAATATTCAGCACCGTCTATAACAATAAAAGCGTTTGGTAACAATTGATCTCCATAATGAATTCCCAACAATTAACTTAAAACTTTTAGCATTGTAAATTTCAACTATATAAAATCCATTCCAACCAATAATAAAATAAAACATTTGCAAACACACACACACACACACACACACACACACACACACACACACACACACACACACACACACACACACACACACACACACACACACACACAAAAATAACAAAAAAAATAAGAGCTTCATAATCGCTTGGGTACGATATGACCAATAAAATGTATTTTTACCCCACGAACTTATTATTTAAACAGCTGTAAGGAAGGTAAACTATACAGCTTTTTCTTTGTGGTCACGTTCTTCAAAAAAAAAAAAACATTCTTTATTATTTTTAGACATTTTTAATAGCAAACGATGTTAATATGGAGTAGAGACATGCAGCCAGACGTTTGATGAATACCGTTTTAAAGGTCATTTTTTTTTTCAAGATTTAAATACCTGCTCAGATCAGATACCGGATACTTTAATTGGATGCCATCCACATTATTCTTGGATAATTGTCACAGTCTTTATCCTAAAAATAAGTAGCCAAATGCCAATTAATGTACGAAGACCCCCCCCCCTCTCTCTCTCTCTCTATCTCTCTCTCTCTCTCTGACTTTACTGATTTACGTATTCTTGACTGCCCTTCACCGCTACCAACGAAATCCTGACATGTTAATCAGGTTGAACCACTCGGAACACCAGAACTGGTAGTAAACAATATTTTTCAAAGTCTGACCTGAAGACAATGAGGGGTGCAGTAACGTCATGTGGAGAATGCAAGACGAGACGTCTCTTGCTGGCGACATTACCGACAATTGCTGTGTTGAGATATCTGTCAGACTTTTGACATTTTAAGACTCATTCTGACGCAGTACTTATAAAGAATGACAGGCAGAATTCCTTGCATGTGGAAGACGTGAAATTGTGGAATGAGGGAGATTTTTTTTTCTTTCAGAAAAACAGCAGTACTAATTTATTATTTCAGTATTGGTATTTGCTGTTGTAATTTCCTAGTATGGTATGGAATTATTCTTCTAATTATGAAGAGAATAATTCTAACAATTTCATTCTAATATAGGTTTGTTTTGTTGGTTTAAAAAGCAGACTAGACAATGAAATTTTACGAAAAAATTAATAAAACTAACAATAGAAATAAATAATAATAGAAATAAAATGATGAAGAACGTAAATGCAACAATGGAAAAAACTAATGAAAACTATCTTTAATAATCCAGAATTTCAACAATATCAATGAAAACAGAAACTATCATTTCATGTTAGTTATACAGAGAACTTAATCACCAGGTTATGAAGTGGAATGATTCGTTATATCCAATGCAGTGGATAGATAAAGTGTTACGATTGTGGATGGATGCAAATAATAGTATGCAAACATTTTGATAAAGGGAAGCATGCAAATGAATACCTAACAATGGGGAAAATGACTCCTGGTATTCATTGTAAGCGAGAAATAAAAATGAATGGTTACCTCATTTAAATGGCACTTAGAAAGCAATGGAATTTTTGATAGTTAAGAAAGAATAACGTATCGAAAAATACTTACTGTTTTCTGTAGTTGCTATGGTGCGTCTGCTAACTTCTGATGCACTTAGACAGGCACATCGGAGTACCGTCAGGTTTCACAGTTCACAAGATACCCAAACACACACAAAAACCACAGCATCAAAAACACAAGTGAGTTACGGACCTAACTGGGCTTGTCGGTGGAAGCAAACGCTCAACAACCACGATGGAATTGTAAACTCTGGTCTCCTAAAAAAGTTCACCAATAGTTCTGGGATGCCCACGACCAGTTCCAGCAAAGTCCCAAAAAGCGGCTTGTCCATTCCCAATTCGGGCACTTCCATTGTAGGCTACGAGTTCACTGTGTACTGAGATCACCCGAATCCACACCGTACTTTGGACAGGCAGTCAACTGCTTTCGATGATAGTTGGAGTACGATTGATAAACCACCCCCTCATCTGTTCTGATTGGTTACCCAAAGTCAGGGTGTTCAGTCATTGCACCCTTTTTAAACCAAGAACCGGAAGCACACGTTTCACTGATCACAGTAAAGACATTTCCAAATTTTCACCACTGCGTATTAGCATGTGGAGGCCCCCCCCCTCCTCCCTACCTCCAGGGCAGATGAGACCAATGTCAACCACACGAACAAACATCTTGCAGGCAGGATACTCACGTGCACGCTCCCGAAATAAGAATCCGTGTCGTTCAGTGACCTTCTTTTTCCTGTGTGGACGATTTTGAGGTCTTCGTTCTCTCATTCTGTTTGTGTCGCTCTGTCTCTGCTGTATCTACTCTCTCTCTCTCTCTCTGTTTGTTTGCATTCAGTTTTTTTTTTCTCTCCCTCGAACGCCAAAATGTTCACCTCTCACCTCCCACCTATTAGCTCCCGTCATGCACTCGACATCCCATTGAAACGAAGGCGAACGGACCACTGGATGATCGCCCCGCGCAAGCTCCAGTAGGCAAGGACGGGAAGTGGGAACAGCTCAACCGCGCACACCTGCTGCTCTACAACAGGTAGCTTCTCTTTTGCAGTCAACCCGCTCTTCGGGCCTTTGACTTTTTCGTGTTCTTTGGTCTGTTGAGCTTGAATAAAGTCAGAAAATACAGGCGACGCGCGCGCGCCCGTCCGCACGCGGAAATCACAAAGACTGGACAGTGAATCACAAAAAAAAAAAAAAAAAAAATATATATATATATATATATATATATATATATATATATATATATAAGGTCGTTGACAAAATGTATCAGTGATAAATGGGAAATGCTTACCGAAGAGGGAGGGAAAGTTGCAAATATATCAGGGAGATACACCTTCTTGCACAAATATCTCCACTGAGTCATTGCAGACTGCGATAAACATTGACTCCATCAGTGGTTACCAGTTCAGCTTTGCAACTTCTGCTAAACACGGATTTTTTAAAAAAAATTATTGTTTTATTTATTTTTTTCAACATTAAAACCACTTCACCCAGTCATATTGCTTTAATTTTATTCCTACATTCTGTTTTTAAAATTTCAAGTTTATTCTAATTTGAATTTTTATTCTCAAAGTTCCATTCGAATATTTAGAGAAATATCACTGATATTGTTTTAAACTTAGGGATTATCTCTAATAATCCCTCCCCCCTCTTGTGCACGTATTTACACTTAGCGATTTGGCTTGGTTCATTGGAACTATGCCATTTGATTAGAAAGATCTAGGTTCGAATTCCTTTAAATTAGCCTAGGATAATTGAGCTAGTTTCAAATGGAGAGATAGCTTTCGTCTCCTACATGTTTTGAATTTTCATTCCTTAGTGGACTTTTACACGAACTTATCAACCATCCTCTTCCTTTCTCCCCACACCGAACGCAATTTTAAATGTTGTACTTCTTGGAAAATCCTGCCATTTTGTTTATATCAAAAATGTTGAAATACTTTATAAATACTTAAGCAATTATACTTCTAAATACCCACTGAATCAGCGGACTACTTATAGCACTTTAAAACTGCGCTCTGTAATGAGATGACCAACAAGAAGACACAAACACACACACGCGCATTTGTTTGCTTGAAACAGATAAGACGTTTTGTTCCATTCCTTCACATCTCGTTTAGCGTGTAGTCTACACTACTGTTTTGAACAATCGGAATATTACATTGAGAGTGAAAAAAAATTAATCACGAAAGTGAAAAAGTAAATAAGTGAATGAACAAGTAGTCATTTAAGTACACAGATATGCTACTGGACAATAAAGTAAACAGCGTAAGCCAGTAAGCAAGTAAATGACGTCGTCAAAAACGAAATATTCGACAGAGGATAATTGACATTTACGAAACCCTTTGTCGCCTTTTTTTTATTTGACAATTGTGTATTAGCCAGTGGCGGCCGGTGAAATTTTAAGTGGGGGATGCTGCCTATGCAAAATAGAAAAAAAAATTCTTTTTTTTCCTAATCAGTAACCTATTTATTAATAAATTGATTACTGATTAGGGGGGAAAAAATTTTTTTTTTTTTTATTTTGTATAGGCAGCATCCCCCACTTAAAATTTCACCGGCCGCCACTGGTATTAGTATCATCCTAAAATGCAATTACTTCATCAAGAAGTTAAATGGCACTCAGTCATTTAGTAAGGATAAGACAAGAAAAGCTGGTCCACTTCGTGATGGTTTTAATAGTCGTCAAGGTGAATTACACGAGTTTTCTTTTCTTTTTTTGTTTCTTTCCTGTTCCACTAGGAAGAAACACAACTCTTTACCTCTCGTGTAGTCACAAGGTAACAGATAATAACTCCCCTTCTTTTCCCTGTTGGGTTGGAGAGTGGTAAATTGTAGTACCATCGAACTAGTTGTAACTTTACTAAAGCAAAAAATAATTAAACTTGTCCTGTCTCCGAACTTCGCGTGTGTGCACACACATACACTCACAAGCTGACTGCCCAATCCAAACCGTCTGACACCTGTTTTACAGCGTATATCCTCGGGGCAATCAAAACACACACACACACACACACACACACACACACACACACACACACACACACACACACACACACACACACACACACACACACAGCAAAAGCAATGGAGTCAACCGAGATAAGTTAATTGTTAGGTCGCTCGTACATGAGCGTCTAGTAGCTCCTTTATAGCCAACGGAGCTCCGGGGTCTGGCATTAACACCATCTATCTCATGCAATCTCCTCTACAGAAGCTTCTGATCCAATTGGCAACAACTTGTGGGTTATTAACTAAGCAAGTCATCAATCAACCGGGATTTCAACGATAGACTAAATGTCTTGTCTAATATGAAAGGATGTCACAGTAGATACACAACACACACTTCAACTCTTCGGCTACAGAACACAGTCTAATGGATTACAACGGCTTTTCCCTATAAATCATCGTTGTAGGTTTTTGCTTTTTTTGGCCAAGCAATATCCTCTAGTGTCTCTTGGTATTTCATAGAGCACAATCAATTCATTGAATACAATGTATATAGGCGACAAGGAAAAAAAAACAACTAAACTAATACAAAAAAGGAAGTGCAATGAATTATATCAAAGATCATTGCGGATAAAAGAATAAAAAAAAATCTTTGTAAGATAAAGCTAAGAACTTCATCAGACTTCAGTGCAATCATCCTTCGCGCCATATCTATAAATGAAAAAATTAACCTAGTGCATGGTAGGTTGAACCAATTATACATTGTCGGACAACAATGGGAAACTATATTGTTTAAGACAAAAAATGACTGGAAACATTGTTATGAACATTGGCTATAACTTGGAGGTAAAATAAGATCCACAATGAAATCTTGATTTGAATCTCCCTGCTTTACAAAATTTTTTTCTTCTGTTTTTATCATCCCTTTTTCTTCATATAAATCTTGGATAGTCTTCGCCTATTGAATATTCTACTAGTAATGTACCATAAATATGCTTTCCATGTTTACAGAAGATGAAAAACTTAATTTCGCTGTTCAACTGACATGATAGACTTTGGACTTTTTTTTCTTTTTTTTTTTGGTCGCTCCTCTTCTGTATAGGCTGTATAATAGATTCGGCTGGTTTTCACTGATTCCTCCTCCTTCAAACCATAACAGATATGTGCATAAGGTCTGCCTATTCGGATCATTAGTTTCTATTTAAGGACGCCCAAACATGATCTTAGGCCTTTTTTTAAAAAAAACGGAAAAGAATTAGTAACTTAGATTAGTATTAATGTTTAGCGTGCTGGAAATTTGGCCTTTCTTACCTCAAATGTGACCAGTAGGATACTCCTACACAAAAATGACGATATTCAAAATAAAAATATTCTCTTTTACATACAGATATTTCATATAGATAGGCGCGCGCCAACACACACATACACCAGTCAAAATATTAAGATCATTCCATTATGTCGCACTCAGCCATTCTAACCCCGCCAGGTGGTACTCGCATTACGATGAAAGCCAGTTATACATGATAATGGAACTGTGATGTGTTGTTCATTCCAAGTTACTGATTGACATGGGCAAGGGATGTGATTTGACTTCGACAAAGAGAGTGATTCTAGGATACTGGTTAAAGGGTGGCAGTATTTAAAAAAAAATAAATAATAATATTTTAGGCTGTTCGCGGAATTCTGTAGTTTAAAACGTAATAAGAGCGGAAGGATACAGGATGGAACACCAGTCCCGGTTCAATGGTGGGCGTTCACGCCTCATCGATGATCGTGGTGAACACAGTTTGTCTAACTTGGTGCATGTTTGTCAAAGAACTGTGGAAAAGCTGACCATGGAATTAAAATAGGGGACAAATGTGGTATTTCCCAAACCAGAGTCCATTTCTCTCCGAAGTAGGCGCCCAATCAAGGTACCTGCGGTCACCTAATCATTGGGCATACATCAGACATGTTGAGTATACGGTGGAGCGTCATTAATGAAGATTTTGAAGAATGATTCTGTGTCGAACTTTTTTTTTTCTATAATAGCGTCATCGTTAAATTTGTAACGAGACCGAATGCTAGTTAGGACTACGTAATACAATAAAATTTCGTTATAATAATCAATTTCTATCAGAAAATGTTTATATAATTTGCTAGCTGCGCATCCCGACATTGCCATAGAAAATATTCCCACCACCTTCATAAAACGTTACTTTAGATGGGTATTGCGTGGCAGCAAAATTAAGTATTTTGTTTTACAGTAGTGGGATAACTTTAGTCTAATAATTTCTTATTTCCGGTCTCTAATCGCTAAAAGTGCCAGGATCCCCTAAACTAAGATGGAGAGAATATTGTCTTAAAAACGTGTTCTCAATAGAAGTTTTCTTGTAATGACATTCATATGGGAATAGTCATCCTCCTTCTCATTCTCCTAAGGCGGATTGAGGCTACGGCGAACAATAGGTTTCCAGTCCTAATCCTGCGGTTACTTACGTTTCTGTAAGAACAGACCACACACTCTTGAGGCATTCTTATTTTAAATTATGGCAATATCAACTAACACCAACTGAGATTTGAGTATTTATTCTGTGTGTGTGTGTGTGTGTGTGTGTGTGTGTGTGTGTGTGTGTGTGTGTGTGTGTGTGTGTGTGTGTGTGTGTGTGTGTGTGTGTGTGTGTGTGTTCGACTATCTGTTTTGTGGACGAAAAAAAAACTAGTTTCCAAGAGAAAAAAACCTGTCACCTTTGTGAGACCGGCTACCTCATCTTCAATTGATAAACCTTTATAAAGGTTAGCTTAAACTGGATTCGAAACCAGGTTCTTTCTAAATGAGCTACGGAAGCTCACCATCATATACACCGTATTCTGCATACCACTTGAGGGTACATTTCACGAATTTGAAGATAATATTTTTTGGTATAAGAATTTGAAAACGACAAAAATATTATCATACAGTAAGCCACACTTTTATTATCATTTCGTATCATTTGTCGATGATAAAGTTCATAATTGTTATTCTTTATCGACTTCTTTTTTCCTTTTTTTTTTCAACAAATTGAAAAAAATAGACAAAGAAAGAAAGAAAAAGGACTTCAAAGCGCTCTAAAGAAAGACGATAAAATAAAAATAAATGCTCTAAGTTCTTTTTATTCCTTGAGATTAGGCGCGGAACTCTTTTTTTTCGCCTTGAATTTTTTGGAAATCGGTAGGCAGCTGGTCACCACTCTTACTCTCACCAATAGTTGTACTCACGGTTACCGATAATCTCGAAGGCATTAGGAGAAGAGAGAGAGAGAGTATGACAGACCGCTACAACTATCTAGTGATCCTAAACCCTAACTTTTATTATTACCTGAAATAGTGCGAGTCCTATGGTTATATGATCATTTTTTTCTGAGGTGTGGAGTTAAAAATCCGACTTTCAGAAAGAGAGAACTAGTTGCCTGTACCAAAAGACTAGCTGAAAGCCTACTGATAAAAAGGCGACTAAAACTAAACCAATCTCGGGCTTCCTTCCTCTCCGTTTATCATATCAAAACATTGTTACAAGACTATTAAAAAAAACACCCCACTATAAACAGTTGCTTGACATAACCCCACAACTGCATAAAATGCAAAGTTTTCCCACATAATAAATTCATGCAAAATAGAGTAAATGTGAGTAGTAGATAGACAACTTTAATAATGCATAGCTTAAAGGAAATTGGACTTTTCTGTATTGCTGAAATGTTTAAACAGCGTTATGCTGAAGGTTGTAATTGGTTTGCCTCTTCAGTATCGGGTATGCTTAGTTTGTTTCTTCAGACTGTTATTCAAAGTTGCGCTTTTATTCACTTTAACTCTTATTTCTGAAATATGTTCAGTATTTCATCCACCGAAGATAATTACTCCAAACATCCATCTCCCCCCCCCCCTCCTCGCGAAGTGAAATGGAGCGAATCTTGAAAACTACAAATTAATTCTAAGGATGACACACAATGAACACGTTTGCTCATCCGGTAAAACAAAATAAAAAGAATTAAAGGCAAATCTAATTTTGCTCGCTTTCTGTGTTTTCTAGGCGGTTGGCGAGGTGAACAATTACGCCACCTGTAATGTCTGCGTCGGAAGTGGCGGGGTTGTTAGGTCTAATTTTCTTATTAGAACCTCGGGCGATGTGCTTTCTTGTTCAGCTGCACACGAGGCACAAGGAACGCTGTATTCCGTCAAGCAAATGCACAGCAGGTAGTAGCAAAAATGGTGAGGGGCGAATAGGGTTGTCGATCTAATGTCGGCCGATGACGTCACGCAGCTGTTTGTGCACGGACGCCATTTATCTGGCAGAAGACAGCTGGGCTGATAATGAAGGCCTCATTTGCAATCACATGACTGGTTCGTTGCATGCGCCATCTATTAGACTACCCCTTTCTGCACTTCTTAATTGTTTCTAGGGGGTGTGTTACGCGTCACGGTAAGAAATTCTTCGAGAAATAGGCATGCATGACCCGGATGAAAGGGTCACCAAATGCTACTTCATATTTCTGTAGAATATTCAGTTTTACTTAAGAATTCAGTGTGAATACTCGGTTTTTCTTAAAATATGCATGTATTGTTAGTCATCTCTCTCACACACACGCATTCATCTCTTCATGCTTAAACTAATAACCTAGTATATCACTTCACCTCGCTAACTTCGATAAGGTGGTATCGTCAGAAGAATGTAGATAAAATATTTCCCTAAATTCGAGTTTTTTTTTTTTTTTTTATCACGGAACATTACTGCAAAATTCTTGAAGAAACTAGAGCTAAAAAATCACCACAGAAAAATCATGTAAAATGTACTGATAATTTATATGATGAATGGTTATCATTAATATGATTGGCCTTTCGTTACGATACTTATATTTTTTTAATAGACAATTTTAGAACCCACCGAGTTCGTTTCAAGGTAAGCTTATCTGTTTTGAGAGTAAACCAGAACATCCAGAGGGAAATCAACTCCACAGTCTGAGACCGACTAACTTAATCCTGAACATGAATAAAAAAAAAAAGAAAGAAAAGAAAACGTATTTTTTTAAAATAAAAAAAAATGCGAATCTCACCCGTGAAAAGCTGTAAACTAAACCTAGAACATTTGTGGGGAGAATATGGATAACACAATTCATTTCTCTTCCTCTAGAGACTCGTGGAATATTTTAAACCACTTCATGGCTTTAATGAGCAGGATCTACGTAGTCTCACACGAAGTAATGAAATTTATCTAATCACTTTGGCATGCATGCATCATCAGGCTAGGCTGGTGATGATCATGTTCCGCCGGGTGCTCCGGTTTTAATCTTTTATAAAGAAAAGCGATCTCTAACATTTCATAGAAAAATTACGGAGAAACTAATGGAAAATCTGTGGAGCTTGTGCATTTGTTGCACCGTACATGGCCTTAAGGTTTTCTGCTTCTTATTATTATGGTTCTACAGCCCAAATTGAGTCTTGGCATCCTGGATTTGTTGTTTATTCATGTCTATCCAAAACCTTCCTTCTCCTGTTTAGACATTGCGATATGATGTTGTTATCTTGTTGGAATGTATTTATCCATCTTGTTCTTGGTTTTCCTTTTACCATGTATAGTTTTCTTAGGAATACTGTCATGCCGGAAAACATGTTCTCCACACCGAAATTTTTTTTAACTTAAAATAACCATACTGCTGATAATTTCTTATCAATCTACTTCGCTGCTAACCCACAATAAACTCTAGGTACTAACCTTTCATGTAAGTAACTTAGAGATGAATAGTCCAAGTAACTGTTCCAATCATGCACACCTCTATACGAGTATGCCACTTGCAATAGTTAGCGGGATGCCAGAAATCAAGCTTCACCAAGCTGATGAATCTGTGTGTAAATTATTTATCAAGTCTGTTGGTAATATGCTAGACGCTGATGAATGTAAACAGTTGCACTGTTTTGCAGAAACTTTTCAAAAAGAAAAATCTCAATTGTTAAGAAATATCCAGTGAAGAATTTAATAAAATATCTTGATGAAGTAAAAACAAACTTAAGTTTTGTAATAACAGTGATGCAACCCAATCCAACCCTGCCAGGAGTGGCGGGTTTGGATAGGGTTGTTTGAAATTACGGCCTGAGGCAACGAAGACTATGAGGCCATGCATTATGTCTGTAAATTGTGAAAGTTCTTCTGGTCGGTTTCTCTGTTTTATGCACGAAACCTTTTCACCTCCGCACGAGACTGACTAACTCACCTTCAGATTAAAAATAAACTCATAGAAAGTTTTCCGAGTCCTAGACAGGACTTGAACCCAAGTCCTTCCAACCAAAAGGACATCACAGATATCGACTGAGTCCATTGCCAGGTGAGTGACCCTCCCAACTTAGTGGAGGTCGGAACTGTCGGAACATCACATCGGGTGATGAAAATCATCTCCTGTCTAAAGAAAATCATAAATTTGCTGAACTGCGAGTTCGAATCCCATCCTGGACATGAATATTTCTGATTTTCTTTAGACGGGAGATGATTTTCATCACCCGGTGTGAGACCACCATCCAGCTTATTGGAGACCTGAAGTGGCTTGAAAAAGTTTCGGGTTTGGTCTCTAGAAAGGGGTTTCCGGACCATGTATAAAATAAATGAAAATATAAAAAAATTATAAAGTTTAGTGATAACTTCTCGATTTCGACGATATTACTTATAAACTTGAGATTAATATGTTAAAACAACGATAATCCGTGTTTGATATGATTGTGTGCTATATCATCACGATTTATTATTATTATTATTATTATTATTATTATTATTATTATTATTATTGATAGTCAGTATATCGGTCTAGAAACACCAGCAACCCAGCAAATTTCATTTATTAAAAAATGCTGTGCAGTTTGAATCATGGCGGTTACCATAGAAACATGGTATCCTCAAAAAAAAGTATTAATACTAAAAAAAGTTTAGTATTACTACTAAACACATGCCTTTGCTTTCTGGAGCATTTTTTTTTTCTTAAAGGAGATCATTCCCCTGCTTCTTTGCCATACTAGCACGGGTCAAGAGACAAAGTACGGGATGGACGAGCATAACGGAATCACGGTCCACAAAGAAGAGAACATTAATTCTGTCCAGCAACACCAGGTAATTACATATAATTCCCATTTAAATACCATCACTCAGTTGCACTGGAACTTCGGCTACACGATGGGGAAGGAGGGGGGGGGGGTAGAACAAAAACAACGACAGGAAATGCAAAACTTCATAGAGAGCGCGCGTCACTGGAATAAATATTATTCTCGCACCAGTGACGTGACAATAACCTTTACCATCGACCTCCGGCCGTTCATTCGGTTGGACTACAAGAAAGGATGGAAAAACAAACAAAAAAAAGTGCAACAGACTATCGATTCTGGTGTGCGTATGCTTTATTTGATTATATGCTAGCCAATAACAAGTTTTGAATCTTTTACTTTCAAAATACATGAAAAAAAAAAAAAGTCGAACTATGTTAGTCTAAATGGTGGCAATGTTTAACGCATAATGACGTCACTGTCAACAGAATCTATAACAAAATGATTTCGGCTATAACTGTCCCATTGTTTATAACGTTTCACTTCGTTGCTAGGAGACACATGCAACAATTAATCTGAATAACGACCATCTATTGTAACCAACATATTAAAACTGTCACGTATTGTTACCTATAAACAAGAACAGATTTTACTAGCGGTAGCTTTTATTGTTCAGATTAGATTCAGTAATAGCAGAAGTTATTTCTCACTTAATTATAATACGATTAGTTGCAAAGGTGCTGTGAATAATAAGTAGTTAATTAGTTAATTAATTAAGATACAAATGTTAATGTGAATTAAGTTAAGTGTGTGAGTAAATTTTATATATCTATTGAAGGTAAGTTTATAATACAGCAAAAAAAAAAAAAAGCAAAAGAAATATGGAAAATGGCATCACAAAAAATAGAAACCGTATATTTAACTGATAACTACAGCATCAACAATTTGTGTGTGTGTGAAGTATTTCACCACTTCCCCTTAATTTCTCAATCGCTGCACTCAAAATCTCTGTATCCACCACTGCGACAAAGTCTAAAAAGTTTATCTCGATAATCAGATGAAAAAAAAAGGTCTAAAATCTCATCTGATTTCTCTGCAGTCTGCTATTAATACATCTAGTGTATCTTTAAAAGATTAGAAACCAGGTAAACCAGCAGTAAGATGGGATGATGAGATAACAAGATGTTGTGGACATTTATGGTGAAGAGATGCACAAGATCGGTCAAAATAGAAGGAGCATGGAGAGGCATTTATCTTTCATTTTTTACCAGTCCATTTCATAAGTTTCGTATCGAAACCTCATCGTTCATTGAATTCTTTATTCATTAGTTTCTGGAAATTACGTGTTGATTACTGGTGGCGAAAAACCAGCAACGTACCATTCTTGTTTATAGCCGTCATAATATTCTGAGCATACGAGTAATCAGTAAGTCGTTCATAGTGTTTTCATCCACCGTCATAAGATAATCCGTTTTTTATTTTATTTTTAAATTCAGCGGTCTAATCGAAGCACTAAGATCTATTTTTATATATTAATGACATATGCTTGATTCATTTTACTTTTTATGCATGTATGTTTGCAAATAAAGCGATACAAAAGATATATCATTTATTTCGAACCGAGTTTGAAGATTTGATGCAGTCATTTTCGAGAAATAGACCATCCTTCAATGTTATCTCACTCTTAGAACTCGATAACACGATGACCTTTGGTAGGAAAGACTTGAGGGGGGGTTCGAATCCTGTCTAGACCACGAGATATCTTGATCAGAGCTTTTCAGTTGAGCTTTGGGTTAGCTGGTCTCATATAGTGATGATAAGATTTTCTCCTAAAAAAAAAAAAAAAAAAATCTAAAAAAGTTGAATAGGGAGAGAGAGACACACAGAGAGAATCCATTACATTAATTTTCATAATTTTTTCCCCAATGTCATACCCACGTACTGCACACCCTATGGTACAGACAGGATAATTTGTTTGGAAGTTTAATTTGTAAAATGGGACAGAGAAGGATGGTGGATTCAAAAGTCCTGAAAAGGAAGTGACATCATATAATAATAATGTACTTCATAATGGATATAAATGCCGGAGATAGACTTGGTGGCTAGCCATTAGCAAATGCTGAATAAATTATTACTATAGAAACAAGCGGAGATGCCGTTAATTAATTTGAATAAACTGAATGTTTAATTTAAGGAAATATTGAAAATATCCTTCATCAATTTTGATTTCAAGTTTAAAGATTTACTGAAGTAATTTCAAAAGAAAAACAAACAAAAATATGAAAAAAAAAAGTTTTTGTCTGAATTCCTAATGCGTTCGGTACCATGATTTTAATACTGCGTATCAAGAAAGGGTGGGGATAAAAATTCGAGCTATTATAATAAACCGATTGCGATACCCTCTGAGTGATAGGACAGATTAGATCGATTCGTTTTGTCGTGTAAAACAGATCGGCTATGATTGCATTACGAACAAATACGCCACTGTTTGTTGGACTTACCTGCAAACTAAAAGATTGAACGAAGAGGATATGGTTCTTCGGAGGTGAGTTTTTGACCGAACTGAACCGCTACAAAACCATTAATTACAGAGCCAAGTTCAGTGCTCTTCTCATTATTCTAGCAGGCGTTATTACGACCCTTGATGCCGTATGGCAGGTGGCAAGCGCTTTTAGCCTGTCAGGTGTTAAATCGATGACATCACAAAGAAGCGATGCATGTCAGCGATTTGCACGTGTTTCTCTTATCAGCCACCCGTCCGGTAGACACATTTCTATCCCTTTTAATTACTACTTTTTTTTTTTTTCAGAGTATTTAAGAGTTATATTTAAGAGAACAGTATATGTAGTTCCAAATTAAGGAGAAATGTATTTGAATGAGAATAAAAATGATATTTTCCTATTTGTAATATGAATCTGAAAGACTTTATTCCATCCTGTCCACGCTTCTATTTCGAAATAATTTCAAGACTAAATATAAATTCATTTTTAATACAAAAGGAAACAAATATATATTAATTTTGGGTGGTGTTACTAACTTTTTTTTTTTTTTTTTTTTGCAGTGATAACTAAAATATTCTGAAACCATCATCGATTGTTTATAAATTCTTTAGAGATGTTCTGGAGCATTTAAATGTTTTGAAACCGTCATAAATATTTTTGATGTTCTGAAGTGGTATGATGATTCTGAATGTTTTTGATGACCGCTTCAGAACATTAAAAAAAAAAATGCTTTTTTTTTTGTTTTGGAAAACCGCTTCAAAACATTTCTTAATGTTTCTGTGAAGACCTCAAAACATCCAAAATGTCTTAAGACTGTTTCAGTGCATTTAATCGCTTGCAATCATTAAAATAATAATTTTCAAAGAATGTTGCAAAACATTCAAAATCATCCCTTTATGATGACCATTTCAGAACATCAAAAATATTTATATGACTGTTTCAAAACATTTAATTACTTCAGAACATCGAAGAAGTCCTTATAAACAATTGTTAAAAACATGAAAATTGTTGGGGACGATCGTTTTAGAATAGTTAATGCACAAAACATTCCAACTGTTTTTTGACGATTACTTCAAAATATCAAAAATATTTTTAAAAATTCAAAACTTAAATGCTTCGACGCGTACGAAATATTTTAAGACTCTATCCGAACATTTAAATTTTGAACGTGAATTTGAAAAATTTGACATAAAAGTTTGATATTTCTGAAACATTTCATTAATTAAAAATGAAAAATAAATATAAGAATACAAAACACACTTGCTGGGAAGATGTATTATCTAAATAATTTCGTTTATGTATCCTTACAGCTTACGTGTCAGCAGCAATACTCGACTGTCGTTTATATTAACAGTTCTTGAGCCAAAGCTAAAAAGAGCGCTACAGTAAGTAAAACTTTTTTAAAAAAAAATTAGATTTTAAAAGTAAACATTTATTGCGGAAAAATAATTTGCTGTTACATTTACTTTTAAGAATGCTCATCAATAACCTTTCGCATCGGCACACAATAAAATAATATTTACCTTCAAAAATTGAGACTTCTGGAATTAATTACGTATCTGATGGCTTACAGAGCACATAACCATCAACATGAGTTGCCTTGTTATTATTGCGTTACCTAATGATCTCCGAGAAGCTTCTATTTTCCGCTTTTTAATAATCCGTTTCAGTTTTGACAAGTTCAATGTATAAAGGAGGAAGGAACCCTATTTTTGTAAGCGGTGTTTTTCACGTACTCTTTGAGTCACATCAATTGAATTTCCAATAGTTTCTATGTCGAAAAATCTTTCCGTATTTATTTCCAAATATTCTTCGTAACAAGCTGCAATCTACGCACTTAATCTAGACACTACAGTAAACAACTAATGATGCAAATAAATAAATAAATAAAAACGCTGCTACAATTTTGTAATTACGTATGCAATTCACGTATACCGCTGAGTGTTAAAACCTCCTGTTAGCCTATTTCTTAATAGTTGGAAGTGCCTACAAATAAATATCGGAACGAATGGTAAGCATGTCGCAAGGAATCATTAAAAAAGATGTATTTTTCATAGTTTTCTAAGAAGTGAATATGTTTTTTATTTATTTATTTTTGAATTGAATTCTAATGGGGGGGGGGGGGTTTATTATTTGTTTTTCGTGTATCAAGCATTTAGTTGTCACCAAAATAGACTACCAAAAATAACGCTACAATATAAACCAAAAGGGAAAAGAATGTGAGAAACCCTTAGAAGGAAAACAGAAAGAATGAAGAATAAGATTCAGTGCAAGTTAAGAAGGCCAGGGAAGTAAGATTTAGGGAAATCTTTTTAATTTAATTTTAATTAAACTTATATTTAAAATAAATTATTTTTGTTATAAATTTACCGTCATTTTTATCGAAGTTTAAGCTATTGGATTCATAATTCAGATAATCTTGTAGTCTCGTATATTTCGAGAATTGTTCCAAGACACCAACCCCTCTCTTTCCTTTATCGTGTCAGATATTCAATCATATTTATTTCTTTCTGGACTCAATAAATCATTCTTTCACTGTACCTATTACAAAAAATTGAATAAATCATAATACATACGACAAAGTAGAAATTTCAGATGCACCAGAATAGAATTTCGTATCTCGATACGCCTGATGCAACCCAAATGACATTCAAGGGACGAAAACAATGAGTTCATTTCACTAACAACCCCTCATTATTATTCTCTTCTTGCGCTATCTTAATAGTGGGTGGAAATTGAAGTCGAATGTACGATAAACAATAGGTTATTCAACTCAGAACCTCCAACAGAGATCCTTTAGCATCTCCTCTCTCTCTCTCTCTCTCTCTCTCTCTCTCTCTCTCTCTCTCTCCCTAACAAGCATGTCGTTGTTGTAAACACACGCTATGACTATTGCAGGCCTGATTTGCCGACTGGTTAACGTATCCGTTTTCTGATTAATAAATTGCGGGTTCGAATCCCGCCCTGCGTATGGATGTTTGGGGGTTGTCCTCAGGTGGGTAATAAATTCCTTCCCCTGAGGCGAGACCACAACCTCGCTTTATTAGGGGTGACTTTTAAAAGTTCCATGTTGAGAACAGGAGATCCGATTGTGCAAGAATATATATACAAATAATAAAAAAAATTCCCTTAGTCTATCCACAATACTTATGTAGTGGAGGTTTATAAACAGCCTTTCATGGGTGGGAGTGGGAGCCACATATAAAAATATTTTTTAATTTAATAAAAAATGTGTACAACTGGATCATGGAATAGTTACTAAAATCATTGGGTTTTTTTATATATATATTTACTTATTTATTTACTTTTGTAGACTGCCTTAAATATTTAGCCTTTTTACTGCAGTTTAAAATGATATATTAAGCTCATCTGAACATTGTGCGTTAAGGGTTGTTTCTAAATTACATCATATTCTTCTTTAAATTTTTAAGGTTTCCTCTTCCACCGGACGCCAAGTATCAGGTGCGCCATAATGTAATGGCTTCCACTGTTTTAGTATCACAAAATATTGACCAAAAACACTGTTTTAAACACGATTGTCTTTTTTCTAAATATACGACAGTTTTTCTGCAAGACCAGTGTTCATCAACATCAACTTTAAGAATTTCGCTTTAAAAAAAAAAAAAAAAAAAAAAAGAAATTCTTACTAAATGGAAAAATTCCTGAACTCTGACTTAGGTATTCATGAGTCACTACTTTTTTTAAAGCTTATTTCATGTCTTAAGGCAACAAAAAGTACCGCTTCTCTAATAGCAAAATTCTTGAAGAAAACAATGTTTTGATTGCTTTTTTTTTTGTTATCACAGAAAAAAAGAATTATCCATTAATGAGATCATTTGCTTATTTAATCATATATAATTTAGTTGAATTAATAATTTTAATTTTAATTAGAATACTGCTTTTATGAAAAAGCATCGGGCCGAATAAAACCTTAGGGCAGAATCCTTCCCTCGAACAGTACTTTTTTTTTTTTTGAGGTTTATTGGCGTCTTATAAATAATGCTTCAGTTTGCCGATAGGTGGCGGGATGTTCTAACCCAAGGTCCTTTGCTGTGTTTTTAAATTAAGCGTGTGAATTATCTTTGCTAATTATCTGCAGAGTACCAGAATAATCGCTTCGATAGTGGCCGATAAGGTTTCATTATCAATCTGAGTGTGTGACAGAGTCAGGTGGGATGAAAAGCGATTCTCATGTGACCCGCACGTGGGCTGATGCAGTCATCTGATTGCAGTAGAAAGTTCATCATCGAACCGCAGCAAAGTTCACTGGATAACTTTCGATTTTATTCTTTATCATTCTGTCTGTTTGACTAACCTTCTTCGCTCTTTTCTTTACTTTCTTTTATCACGTCTTGATTCTTCACTACTTCTTGTGTTTGTAGTCACTATCGAATAATAGCGTGGCCTTCAGGTGAAAAAGGCAAGTTGTGAAGGCTTCAGCAGCGCCCCCTACAATACAGGCAACCTTTGAAAAATTTTGGTACGGTTGGGGAATTTGATGAGGGGGGGGGGAGGGTAGAAGGGATAATTAGTCGACATTTAATGTCCGCTTCAATACTTCTAAGGGAAAAAAAAGAAAGACAGAGCTGAAAAGTTTGTAATTTTTAAAATTAATAAGGAAAATTTATTCTATCTAATTTTTTGTTTCCATACCGTAAAACTCTGTACAAGAGATATTTCATATCAATAACTTTTTTTTTTGTTTGATAAAAAAAATCGCGGAGCCTCAATATCTTTTTTTTTTTTTTGCTGTTTTTTTTTAATGTGATTCCTACCCAGGAAACCATTTCAGGCCTCCCATAAGCGGGACGGTGATCTAACATCAGGCGATGAAATTCTTCTCGCACGTAAAGACAATTACAAACATCCATGCTCACGTCAGGATCCGAACCCACGACCTGTTGATTGGAGAGCGCGTACGCTAACCAATAGGCATCTGCGAGGCATTTTCTATATTTAGTATTTTTTGTAGAATGAACTAATCAATCAGCCTAAATATAAAACACACTAAATAATCAGATTAATTTATTTACAAAGGAATTGGAGAATTCAACTTATTAGATTTGGATTGAACACCTATATACAAAGTACAGAAAATGCATGCATCGTTATCGCCAACGCTTTCTGTGAGTTATGATGCTCATCAATGAACTTTCGCTTTAGTGGGGGAAAAGAAAGAACTAAAGCATTTTGCAACTTTAGATATCAGTTTGATGAACTATAGAACGCGCGCGCGCGTGTGTGTAATACAGGAGAGAAACGACAGTCGAATTTTATATTTCGTGCAATATCGTATTCATCAACTTTCAGCCATTCGAATTTAATCATGTGAAGTCTTAAAGATTTAACTCCGGCGGGCTATCATCATAATTTCTTCGCCCTTACTAAAAATTGGCTTGAACTTAGAAGATCATCCAACTGCAATGTTCCCTTTGCCCTCCTCCTTTTCAAATTCAAAAACTACAGCAGTTCCGCTATAGGACAAAAACACTTCTTATTTTGTGCTTTGCTCTCAACAGAAATACATTTTTGCATCGTTAAAGAAATATGTTATTAAGAAATCTATAACATTTCTTAATAACATATGCGCTGCTTTACTTTATCATGTGACCTTAATAGTACACTGTTTGAGAAAGAGTGATGGGAAATAGGATGTTTAAAAAAAAATCCATGAAGTTATGCTTGCAAAAATTTTAAGTTTTTTGAAACATCACAAAATTTGATCTTCTTGCCGCATTTAGCTTGCGGTGGAGTACTAGAGAATGCTAACAAGAGTTTCGTCAATAGTGCAAGCTTTTGTTCGCAGTTAGTAAATGTGCATTTTTATCACTTTACTCAACAAAAAAAGAAAGAAAAAAAATTTAAGGAACCACTATTGGCATCGCAAATTAGTCATGGCGTTCACTGAGGCTACAAATGGGAAAGGCAATCCATCAATTGTGGTCTTAATTCAGATAACATCTTCACCAGACAGGATTTTTTTCTTTCTCCCATAGATTTCTGATAAATAGTAAGATAATTGATTCGATCTCGTTCCATGGTAGCAGACAATATAAAAGTCTAGGAATAAACTTCAAAATTAAAAAATAAATAATTAATGATAATGTTCATGTTAAATATGGTTCCGATACTTAAAAATAAACTGTACAAAGAATTTAAAGAAGGACAGGTCTTTAAGGGATGCCAGTAAGTGTTTAAAAGAACCTCAAGAGTCTGTAAATGGTTTTGGTTAATAGACGATTTTCATCGCACGATGTGAGACCACCACTGTGCTTATTGCAGGCCTGAAATGCCTTCAAAGACTGTGTTTAGCTGTTTTAGAATAGTTGTAGGTTATTTAACCCCCTAGCCAACCACGGTACTAATAGGCTTGCAACCTTTTGTGGACGAGATTAATATACAACATAAACACTTTGAAATTGCTTAAGCGAGACTAATTTTGTATATTTTATTTCATGATCTTCTCAGAATGAAATATAAATTTGAAAGCGGTCGTAGCTCCGCCTTAGCGCAGTCGAAAGAGTGACGTGACTCGAGAACCTAGATTCGAATTTTCCTTCTAAGAGAACTGAAACCGTATACATAAGCAGGTTATTACTGAAGTCTGACTTCTGTTGTAGACGCGACGACCCTTTATCAGAGCTTTTCAACTGGACATGTGTTAGCTGGCATCACATGGAATTGCAGGATTCCCTTCTGGAAGCTTCGGTTTTTAAACGCACAAAACACAGGCAATTCGACTATAGAACACACGCAATATACAGACATAGGGCACTACAAGAATAAGGATTAACCATTATATTCCATCAGATTTGGTTACAAAAACCTATGTGGTACGATGTGTCTACGCCCAAGCTTAAAACAGGAAGGAGGTACTTAAGATCAGAAGAAAATTTGTTTAGTCGTGTTAGTTGGAACATTTTAATGGAGAAATAAGCGAAATAACGATGATAATGTCTAACATACGTGTGAATAAAAGAGCAAAACCAGGCTTCAGATTCACATATAAAACTAGAGGCTTTAAATGGAAAACATTATTATTATTACTACGTGACACCTCCAGGGAGTCCAAAGACTCATCAAGGAAGGACACCCACTCTACAATTCCGCCTAACTCTACAGCTCATTCCACCAGCTACAACTTACCGCAACTACACCAACGCCATCTACCCGCCCACCACTAGTATTTCCACAGACAATCACAAACATCCATGCCCATGGCGGGATTCGAACCCGCAGCCTTTAGGCTGGAGAGCGGATATGCTGATCACTCGGCCAACCAGGCCGAGTTTATTATAATAAAAAGTAATACGGAAAAAATAATTTTCATTAAATTTTTAACTCTATCAACAGAATTTTTCCATGTTATGAAACAACCTAAAATTCTATAATATCTTGTTATGCTTGTAACATCTCCTTTTTTTTTTAACACACGCGTCTTCGTTTTTTTTTTTTTTTTTGTTTAACAAAAAAATTTTGTTAAACAAAATTTTTCTGTTAAACCAAAACGATTCAGTTACATTGACAATAGTCATGACGAAAAATGCTCGGGATATAGAAAAACTTTTATTTTTTTTTTTCTCTTTAATTTTTATCAGGATATTGTTGTGGTAATGATGACATCAGTACAAGAATGCGTCCACGAGACGCAACTTTTTTTTTTTATGATTGTCTGCAATAATTTCCTCACTTGTTTTTATTTTATTCGGACTCATTTTGTCACACATTCTTCCTCCTTTAAATGAATCTTACTTTGTAGTGCCGAATTACTTTAACAGCCTATCAAGGAACAGTACTTTGTGAACGGAAGCTAAAATTGAAAAGGTAGGCGACATCGGACATGGCTGTTTTCTTTAGTGCATGTCCATGGTTCAAATCTCTGAAGAACAAACTTTTTTTTTTTCTTTCTTCAAGGTCAACTTAGCTGGAGATGGCTCTATTATCCAGAATACGCGATTGACACCTTTGGAATAGAGTAACACATAATATGCTGGTACTTCATAGTCTTAGCTGTTTCGTCGACTGAAACCTTAAAAAATTCAAAAAAGTTCGCATCTTAAATTGGCTTATTGGTACTGAACTGAATCCCTGTTAAAAGAAAGGAAACTAAAACAGTCGTTTTTCTAAATGATGTAAAATTTGTAAAAGCAGTTGTGTGGATGGTCGAAAGATAAATTACGATCACTACTAATGTAGTCGAATGTGACAGAAGGGAGGCGGAAGTATTTTTCCAAGATAAGAAGAAAAGAATTTAAGATCTGATCAGAAATAACTTGAAACTAAATATGTGTAAAAAGATACGTTTATAGACCAAATCCAAGGCATTTGTTATGTCTTCCAGTTGCGCGTCCTTGGTGGAATAAAACAGTTTTTTCCACCTAGGAGATGATAGCATGTTAAAAAAACAGCAGACAGCGTTTTTTTTGTTTTGTTTTTTAAGTTTGGTATAAACTTGTATGAATAAAATATCACCAGAATAACAGAATGTGATTTCGATGCGCAAGTCAATGAAAAAAGAAGATACAAACTACCTAATATATATATATATATATATATAATATCAGCAGCAGCCATTGTCGATCCACTGCTGGATGAAGGCCTTTCCAAGATTACTCCAAAACAGTGGCGGCCCGTACATAAGCACTGCAGCACCCCCAAGGAAAAAATGAAAAAATTAAATTTTGCTTGTGTTTATAAATAATAACAATGCTTACAACATTATATAAATGCAATACAACATGTTAAAGGTTACAGCTTATGTTTCGACAGTGACTGAATAGTTAATAATTGGAATTGTTCGATTAACGCTTTAGATTAGGAAACAAATGCACTGCGATCTAACGCCGATATTCGTTTGCGCTTGTCATTGCAGGCAGTGTATCGTATCGTATGCCTACGCGTGTTATTTCTGTGAGATATGAAACGTTAATTATTGGTGAGTGTGCGTGGTGAACTACTTTTTGTAAATCTTATTTTATTTTGTTAAAATAACATATAATTATTTATTTATTATAGATACAAGGCTGAATTATGACGAGTGTCGCTGTTGAAAATATGAAAAGAATAATATTTTTTCAATTATCGTTACACGAAACAAATGCAGTGCAATCTAACGCCGATATTCTTTTGCGCTTGTCATTGCAATTGATACGAAACTTTTATTACTGGTGTTTGTTCGTGGTGAGGATGAAATATTTTTAATAAAGCAATTTTTTAACATGTAAATTTATTTATTAATAAATTCGTTACTGATGGGGAAAAAAAAGTTTTTTTTTTTTTTTTTTTTTTGTATATGCAGCATCCCCACTTAAAATTTTCACCGGCCGCCACTGCTCCAAAACTCTCTATCCATGGCTTTCCTTTTCCGTGTCACTCCTGCAAATCTGATGATATCATCAATCCACCGTGATTTAGGTCGGCGGCGGGGTCGTTTTTCCTCTCGTGGAATCCAATCCAGTACTTCTTTTGTCCATCGTTGATCTTGTCTTCGAGCAATATAACCAGCCCATTGCCACTTCTGATGTTTCACTCTTCCTATGATGTCAGAGACTTTGGTTTGATTTCTTATCCACGTATTCCTTTTGTGATTCAGTCTTGTGATACCAAGCATACTTCTTTCCATACTAAATTGTGTTGTTCTAAATTTTTGAATTTCCTTTGCATTTAGTGTACATGTTTTACAGGCATATGTCAATATAGGAAGAATCCACTGGTTAAAAACTTTTCTCTTCAGGCATAATGGTAGTTGGCTTTTGAATATTGAATGTAATTTTCCAAATGTTTTCCACCCAAGCATCGTGCGCCTTTTAATTTCTTCCATGATATTTTGTTCCATTGATATCTGTTGTCCTAAGTATATATAATGATCTACTTGTTTAATTTCCTAATTATTCATTTTTATTATTTCTGGTTGTACATGGCTATTGAACATAACTTGGGTCTTATTTAGTTTATCTTTAGTCCAGCTTTTTTTTTTTGCTAGCAATTTGGAGCTCATGGATACGAGTCTGTAATTCATGTGTAGTTGAAGTAAAGATAACTATATATCATTTGCAAAGGGTAAATGGCTTAAATATCTTCCATTTATCTTCAGACCTTTCCCTTCCCAATCAAGGTTTGAATATTTCTTCTAGGCACGCTGTGAATAATTTTGGAGATATTGTGTCACCCTGTCTTATACCTCTCTGTATTTCCACAGTAGAGATGTTTCCATTGAATAAATTGCTGCTGTGGCATTGGTGTTTGCTGATTTGATGGTTCTGATGTAAGGCTCCTCCACTTGTTGGTTTTGCAATGCTTTAAGTATTGCACAAGTTTTAAGTGAATCAAAAGCTTTGTCATAGTCAATAAAACCAAGACATAGTGATAACTGATATTCATTACATCGTTCGATAATCTGTTGCAGGACTTGAATATGGTCCATTGTACTAAAGTCACTTCGAAAGCTTGCCTGTTCTTTTGGTTGTGCTAGGTCTAGAGTCGTACAAAGTCTATGAGCTAAGACTTTTGTAAACACTTTGTAGACCACTGATAGTAGACTGATAGGTCGGTAGTTCGTCAAGTCTTCTATCTCACCTTTTTTATGTACCAGAATTAGGGCAGCCTTCTTCCATGTTTTGGTATTTTATTTTTCTTCAGACAAGGTAAATAGTTTTGCTAAGATTTTGTAGATCATTTCTCCATCTGTTTTTAGAAGTTCAGCTATAACTCCATCCTCATCTCCAGCTTTTCCATTTTGCAAGCTTTGGAAACTCCACATAACTTCTTCGTGTAGAATCTGTGATACTTCAGCTGGGTCGTAGTTGTCTTATTCTTCATTTAATTCATCATCTTGATATAATATTGAGTAGAATTCTTCAATTCTTTTTGCTATAGCATATCTATGTCTGGTGATGGTCCCGTCTTGTAGTTTGACTGCAACTATCTGTTTGCTGTTCATCAATTGCTGTTTGGCTTTTTTTGAGACTATAGTTGTTTTCAATTGTTTGTTGTGTGAATTTACAATTGAATTTTCTTATTTCTTCTGTGATACGTTTTCTGATTGTTTTGCACAATATATATATATATATATATATATATAAACATACCAATATATATTGGTATGTTTATTTATTAGAGGTTTCTCAGCGATGAAATTCATCTGCTACTACCTAAAGATAATTGCAAACATCTATGTCCATGTCGGGATTTGAACGAGCCACCTGTTGTTTGAAGAGGTAGGCTAACCACTCGACAATTATGAGGTAGATGCATTATTTTCATGTTCTCCTGTAAAACCCGCTTGGCACAAGATATTAAGTTGCGTAAAGCATCTTTGACGAAGTGATCAGTTTTTATTAATTTGATTCAAATACTTATGCCTACATTAATTCCCTTATTACAGTTGTCCTCTGATTTCTGCTAGGGATCAATTTATCGTGCCACGTCTTTACCCCCCCCCCCCTATTCTACAGTGGTATAATACCATGCAATTTGATGTATTATGAATCTCACTACAGTGTTTCACAGTCAGTGATGTGGTATGTTTTTACCTCTGGGGAATATGCAGAGGAAATTGTCATTTACACATCAGATAATTTTATTGCATTATAATCTAGCTCAAATCAATTTTATGTTATCCTAAATTAAGATAAATTATGTTATCTTCAATCCATTATGATGGTGTTTGGCTTTTTTTTCCATAAACTTATCTCATTAAATCAAAAAGAGAGATGCAAGGATTTAATATGACTTTAAAGAACATTTGTAAACCAATAACATTACTGCCCAAGCCATTTGGTTTCAGGCTAGTTTATCACACTCTCATCTTCTTCTTCCTTTTACGTATTAGGCCTACTGGCCTGTTACGATTCGAAACCGGAAATCCCATGGAATAGGTCGGTCAATCCTTATTCCCCGATTAAAAGGCTTCGTCTATACTGACTGAGCTACGGAGGCTCTTTAACCTGTACTGCATTTATTTTTAGAACAGTTTTTATGATTAGCGGAATTTTTCAGAATGAAAAAAAAAAAAAAAAAAAAAAAACCTTCCATCCCTAAACTGGCTAACTCAGTAACTGTTAAAAGATCCCTGAAAAGGTTGTTTGCATCCCAGATAGGATTCGAACCTACAAGAACTAAGGCTATAAGGCCAGTGTATTGTGTTCATTAACTGTATTCTTCAGCCCAATTCACCATTTTGCAGGATGAAAATCCCTACCTTCCCAGCTACTTCACATTCATTTGTATACACTCCTTATAAAGGTTCCTCTTATCCTAGACGGAATTCGAACCAATAGCTTCCAGTAGCAGCATTGTTTTGAACGATTGGGTCACGGAGGCTCAACCGAAATGCGGATATCGTCATATATCCTCGGGAGTGCGCTATAGAGATGGACAAATATTGGGAGGAGGAGGAGGAGGGGTGTTACGGGAATATTAAGAGACACTTATTAGATTTTCGGTATGGCCTTTCATTGAATTTATGTTATGATTAAAATAAACGTAGACAGGATTATTCCGTTGAGTCATTTAACTTAAAACTACAACTGATTTTCTTCCGATTTCTTGAGACGAAAAACGATCTCTTCCGTTGCCCTTCACTCCAGGTCATCTAGTAAGGTAGTTGAAAATAAGCACCAAAAATGGTTAAGCAACACAGAAGATTTCATGATACAGCGTAAGTGTTTTGTAATTTTTAGCTTCAAAAGTCCGTAGCGTTAATCTTAGAAGGTCAGTAAGGTTTATTTAATTAGTTTTAATTTCAGGGTAGTTGAATTAAACCAAACGTAATTTGTATTTTTGAACCCCCAATCTCTTGTACCCTGTATTAACTTTTATATAAGCATTATTTCCACTCACATCCACCTCCTCGAAGGTATTTTGAAAAACATTTTGTGTAATCACAAAAAAAACGTACATTTCTAGATACTTGTACCGGTAGAGGGCGTTGTAGAACCAACATCTACAATAGTAAACATGCACACAATAAGTAACCATAGTAACAATGGAACAACGGAAATGCAATATTCTATTTGCTCGAATATCCGCGTTACAATTCGGTAAGCATGTTCATTATCCAGTGGGGGTTGCTTTCACTTTCCTTTATTAACAAAACTAAAATTTACTTTCTTATTCCTTGTTTTGAATTTTGTTACTAAGCTTACCTGAAAGTCTTGTAAACGATTCTGTAAGGCGAAAAAGGAACATTTATCGGCCCAGTGTTTGGCAGCGTGCCAAGAAGGTGCTAAAACTTTGATCAAGGAGTTGTAAGGTGGTTATTAAGGCCCTTTAAAATGAAGTAAATCGTGGCGTATTCCAAGTACACACTAATAGGCTTAATTGGATTCTTCCTTGAAATGCGTCCATTTTTCATTACATCTAAGTCATTTTTGTCAGCCCGGAACTTTTGGACACGTAAATTTTTTATTTGGTTTCGTCTCCACCTATTTGCCATCTTCACCTGGCTTTACTAGGATGATTACTGATCACGTGACAGAACTGTGAAGCAGTTTAAAGTTGCCATGAATTTTTTATCAACGCCGTAATCTTGCTCGCTTTCACTTCCTGTCAAATAGAAATTTTGGTAATCGAACAAGAAACTTTGGACAAAGTCTGCCAAACTTTAACAGACAGATGACTTCGTAGGGGCGTCACGTTCAAAGACACAAGAAAGAGTTAAGAAATTATATTTAAAATGAAAAGGGAATGACAATTGAAAAGCCTAATTAGATCGCCATTCATATGAGTGTGTGGATATGATAAAAACAAAAACATGGTTTTGCAGAGTTAATGCTATTTCACAATAGGCTCTCCCCCCCCCTAACATTTGCGGGGCTCGGAGCCAGAGTACAAATGGAGGTCCACATACATGTCTGAATGTTTAAAAGTTATAAATCTAACAAACTGTTAAATGAAATACGTTTTACCCTCCTACCTTGACAATGTACCTTCATAACGACAAAAATCGAAAAATGTGTTTTCGTTAAATAGACAAAATATCAGTTATGACTAAATTTAATTATTATTGAGCATGTTTGGATGTTCTGTTGATTGGTAGCAATTTTTGGATGAGTAATGAAAGAGACATACATAATTCCTAACTTATTATGTATTTATTCCATGATATTTATTTTTTCCATAAGACTGATTTTGAATATTTCATTTTTAGCTCTCTTATTTAGTCACTTTTGTATCTGCGATATTCGAGGGCCTTTAAAGGCGCTTGAGTTTAAGTATGGCACTGTCTTTAATGAATAAATGAATGGAATAATTAGAAATACGATTGATAGAGTTGTTGCAAACTCTGACAATCCTATATTACGATACCTCTTATTCAAACTGGTCTTTATTTGTCCATTTCTGAGCATGTTCTTGAACCTAACGTGCAACATAAAAGCATGAGATTGTTCTAGTCTGGTTAAGAGTTCTATTGCAAGATACATTCAGTTCAGGTGAAGGTCCTAAAATCTCAGTTCACGCTACAGAATTCTTTTAAGAAAGATTTCTTAATTCAAAAAAAAAAAAAAAAAAAAGAGTGGATCTCTCTCTAATACTTGAGGAAAGTCGAAAAATAAATGCAAACTGACAATAACAAATTTAAACTTGATTTGTTATTTCTCCAACGCTTCATATATCTGTCTTCAAATTTTATTTTTCTTAATAACTTCCTTTTGATGTAGGCAATCCAAAATACGAGAGTAAAAACCATTTGTCTTTTCAGCGGTAAGCCATCATCTATGGCTGGCAAATAGCAATAAAAATATTTTTGGGGGAAAATGCGCCCAACTGTTAGATGACTCACTGCGAATGGCCCATTATAATACATCGTACTTTTAACCTCCAGTGGATGGGTTCAAAGATCTTTTGGGGTGAAATCCTTTGCCACCTTCCTCTTCCCCACAACCGCCCACTGTTGTTTCCTTTTTGTTCACAATTCGAACTATTTTAGCCCAAATGTTCTGAACATTCCGCATGACTTCTCAACTCTGGCTGATGCTCCAAGTCATTTCCTGTGACAACGAGATAATCGATTGGAATCTGTGGGAAGAAAACTGCAGATCCCTAAGTTGGAAGGAGTGGGGTCGTTCACCGGCTTCAGGACATTCTCTTCTCCTTGCGTCACCGCCTCCCGTTCCAAGTCAGGGAATCTCAGGAAAAAGAATGAACCATTTTAAAACAAGATGCTTGCTTGGTTTTCACAAATCCTGGAGGGCAATTTTCTATTTTTGTTTGCTTATTCTTCTGTAAATGTTTGTCTTAATGGATATTTGTTATCGGCTTCTGTAAGCTGTTGACTCACTCTGAGAAGTAGACGGAAAAATTGTCCATTAAAATCAGTTCAGGTCAGGAAAAGACAGAAATAAACGTAAGCTGAAGAGTGTCTTGGATACAGCCGGCGACTATGCTGACATAAACATTTCTCTTTGACTCGAAATAGAACGTATTTAGAATTTGAGGAGATGATAAATATGGTTTTTAGAACATTGGTCTCACCTAAAAACATCTTGCATATAACAATGCGAGCCAGCTACTGAAGAAAACAGGAGGTTGGCTATAATTATATTCTGTTACTTAGCTGGCTTTAATTTTAACAACGTTATGGTTTTTGTTTCTGTTATTGTTACTGGAATTCCAGGGCCAAATGAGCATTGTCAACAATTAAAGTAATGTTGACTAACGAGCCATTTCTATTTGTGGCCCTGGTAGTTGGCGAACCTACTGATGATGAATAAGTGGCCATAATTGGAAAAATTCAGCTCTTTGCGCCACTTTACTTAAAAACAAAAACATCTTTTAAGATCCCTCAATCCAGTTTGATGCGATTATGCCGAAACTCCACGGGAACTTAGGCATCATAAGAATCAAATATATTTGATCAAAAATGGTTCAGACCTATAGAGAGGTTATGCGTAGGAGGAATCAGTCCCCTTCCCCTACATTTTTTTTTAAATCAAAATTTAAGTAATAATCGACTGAATGACAACTCTAGAAGTGTCGCTTGGATGAGAAGGAAAAACTTCTTTTTTTTTTTTATTATTATTATTATTATTAAGTCGATTTAATACGCCCCAAAGTCGGTATGGCAGTTCTGTTGAATTCTTTCATCGTTGAAAAAGTTCAGGTGATAATGTTCAACTGAGTTACAGAGAGTTAACTTTAGGTTTTAATGGCGATTCTTGTAATGAGAAGTCGGCGATTGCCAATCAGTATTCAGTTTAAAAGTCATGTGATTCTTGATTTGACATGCCCAGCTAAAATTTGCAGATTTTAATCCCTCAAACGTTTCTTTATCTGCTAAATTTCAACGAACCAGTTTTCTTTGATAGTAAACTCTTTTTTTTTTGTTGTTGTTGTTATCATTTGACTTTAAATATTTAACATAATAATATCACATGCACTAAGAACTCCTTGGTATTATAAAACAATGTTTACAATAATATTTGCCGTGACTGTTGCTTGTAATTCCAAACAAACAAAACAAAACAACTGGAAAGTTCGCACATTTTACAAAATAAAAAAAAATAAAATAAATGAACTCAGGTCTTTCCAATCAAAGGGCGATTTTGCAAAATAAAAAACCCACTTTTCCGAAAAGAATCGGCGAACTCACTTGTAGTAAAAAAAAAAAAGTCCTTACAAAAGTTCCTCTCGCAGTATGAAGAGATGAACTCAGGTCTTTCCAACCAGAGGGCGTCGTCAGTACCTATAGAGAAGGTACAGCTATGAAAGGCATTCATATATTATAGGTATTCGTCATCAGCGAATATCTATTAAGTCATTCTGTAGCTGTTAGTAAAATAAGGGACTAATTTGATGTAAAAAAAAAAAGAAAAGAAAGAAGAACTATGCAAAATGCGAACTTCCAAGTCATGTGATTTTGTTTTCACTATTAATGATTAGTAATAATATTTTGTCTTTTTCCTCAAGCAAATCTTTTCGAATTACTTGCAAGAGAGACAGAAAAAGAGGTCACTCAAATCATGAAATTCTCTTTATTCATTTATATATTTTTTAATTGATACAGATAGAGTTGTGTGATAAGAAATGCTGTGAATCTTTGCTTTCGTTCTTTAAGTACGGTAATATCTATTATTACTTTTACTTTGATTTTTTTTTACTTGTGTTCATATTGCTTTAAGCAGTTCTCCGTCAAAATTTCATCACATCTTCATACACGTCTTTAGTATATCTACGCGCTTAAAAACATTGCGGTCAATGTCAGTAATTGTTATTAAGAAAATTTACATGTAAAATTATTTCGAAGAATCAGCAATAATAAAATAGACACACAATTAACGAGGACACTGACTGATGTTTCTTTCCTTAGAATAATTAATATGGTGTGTACCACACTGAGGAAAAAAAATAATTGTTAACAATAAACCGACAAAGACTATGAGGGGAGACAAGTTAGAGGGTTGTTCAGAAAGTCACTCGCCAAGAGGGGAGGGGAGGGGTGAAAAGAAAAAAACTTTACAACACGAAATGCAAACGAAACAAAAACTACAATAATGTAGTTTTACTGCTTTGACTTTATATGGAGTCATGTGACATGTAAGGACATTCAGGATCTTGTTCATCATTTGTCGGATTCTGGCGCAAAAAAATGAATAAAATAAAATAAAAATTAAAGCATAAAAACTGGCAAAGCGACGAGTATTTCAAGCTAGTCCAGTACAATCATGGTTTTTAGGTGTTCTGGTTGAGAAGAACGAAATCTTTGGTGGAGAGGGGGAGGGGGGTGACCTTGACTAAGTCAACAGCATAACTGTTCATTACGTGTGTATTGAATCGTTGTATAAGACACTGTTGGAGTCAACCTTCAATGAATTATACGGTCAGGCATCCAAAGGGTATTAGGAGCATGATCACTGGCTCTGTCATCTCCTCTTGTTTCCCCCCCCCCCTATGTTTTAAATATTCGGTTATTCACCATGAGTAGAAAACATATTCTTTTACCCCTCCGGGTGGAAATATTGACGCCAACAGCGACGTCTGGTGAAGTTAATACGAAACTATTGGCTGCACAGATGTATTATTTTATTTCTTTTTTTCTTTTAATATTCTTTGGATTGTTTTAAGGGGAAGATTTCAAAAAGTTTCAGCTCATCCAAGCCGTTTTAGAAGTCATTTATACTCAACCACCGATATTCCACGGATAGCTCTAATACCAATTAGTTAACGAAAATCTGAATTATGCAAGGCAATCAGAAGGATAATATTATTATACTCACGTGACTATAATAAGGGTAGCCCTTACAATCGACACACACTTCAAAAGCGAGTCATCCCTGTATGAAATCTATCCGCAAAGACACTCACAGTCAGACCCCCCCATTAGCGGTGATAATCTGGCAGACTCACCTTTCGACACCACACCATAATGGCGTTCGAAATGAAACTGTATTACAGGAGAGACGAGTGCAGTACACACGCAAAAAACTTTCTACTCGTGTCCTTTCCTGGGCAGCTGGTCTGTATGTGTGTGTTAGGCACACACACCACCTGGTGTATGGTGCACGCAAAGCTCTAGCATATGTTTCGGTCTCCAGAGCCATTTTCACAGTGATGTCAATTACGTTCAAATAATACAATGCTAACGAATTTTCGTTTCAGACTATTTTGTACGCAAAGAGTTGCGCGCGCGCGCACACACACATACACGCACACAGTTGCTGGATAATTTTGGTTTAGGTTACTTAGAATGAATATAGATGAATAGTAACAATTGCTACGTAAAGTCCTTCTGTGTATAACAAATCTAGAGAGAGAGAGAGAGAGAAAACAAAAGTAAAATGGAATGAAAAAAGAAGAGTACAATGAAAGAGAAAATACAGGAAAGAAAGAGAGAGAGAAAAGATATAACAGAAAAGAAAAAAAATCTGAGGTTTATAAATAGATGAGAATATGGAAACGAAAGAAAGCGTTAAGAGAATGAAAGTGGAAAAATTGAGAGATTGGATTAAAGAATGGAAGGGAAAAGGGATGGGAGTAGTTATGAACAGAAAAAAAGTAGGAAGAAGAGAAGAAAATACAGGAAACAAATAATTCAAAGAGTAGAGAAATAAAGAGGGATGGGACAGTGCAACAGTTTGTAATCGACTGGATCTGAGGAAAGTGCAGCGAAAGCGTCCAAATATTTTTTTCTGTATAGCTTAGGTGTGTGTTTGTTAACTCTACGGCAAATCAATGTCACAAAAATGTTTTCACCTCCTGAGATCGGTTAACTAAGCTTTGAGGTCTGATAACGTCGAGAAGATTCAAACTGAACTCTTTCCATGTCGAAAATCGTGGTCCACTCTTTTTGATTATGGCCACTAAATGGAGTCCAAGGAAAATAAATATTAAGCAAAAAAGAAAGAGATTCGAAATTACAAATTATGTGCTGTCAACATTGCATTTTGAGGGAAATGCCAACGGAATTCAAGAAAGGGTTCCCCTTGTTTGGGTGAATGATGATTTTCCGACGAGAACAGGACCAGCAGAAGCCTACTTAACAGAGGCTTGAAAAGTATTCCATGGTTGGCCTACAGATCAGGGTGTTTGGATTATGTAAACCGCGGTCACTCACAATACTAATGTATTATTGGTTTGCAATTTCACGATCTTTTGTGTGGGAGTTTGGACAAAAAAATTACGTTATTTTTATCCATAATTTGCCACCTCAGAAGAGATTAGCAGTCCCTATAGTAAAATAGTAGCTCGACCCTCGAAAAACTGTCTCATGCATATAACGAAACTTCTGTTCTCTGAAAGCTAACGTTTTTTGTGTGTGTGTGTGTGTGTGTGTGTGTGTGTGTGTGTGTTATAACAATACTTGTCACTTATAGGCACTTTATTGGTTCTTTAAGACACAATTTTGGCACTCCTGCTTATACGATATTTGGCATAATGACAATGGAATTGTTAGCTTAACATTAGTCTACGTTAAACTCAACAATACAATACAGTCGGCCTATTGATGTCGTAGAATATGCGCACAGTGCTAGAGCGACCTAATGGCAGAAACATTAAGCACGTCATATATGATTACTGAATTTTATACGTTATTAAAAACATCTTTTCCGCCAGTTTATCTGGCGTTTTTCATCCCGCAAACAGGCAAACCGGCCCTATGAACATACGCCTCTACAGTCAAAAATATATCCCGCCAGCGGCAGACCAGGCGACGGGTCGGTTGGGAGTAGTACTAACAAGAAGTCGCATCTAAAGTAACACGCGGACCCTGCATGGGAAGCGGGAACAACGCGTAGTAGAAGAAGAAGAAGAATTAAAAACATCTATTTTAAGCTATACTATTATATGTACAGCTTTATCATAATTACTTAAATTCTGTATGAGTTTTAAATGTGTGATCATTTGTAACAAATAATATGTCAGCACCTACATTTCGAAACATGTTAACTATCAATACTCAGTTTCAATAAATGTCATATTTTATCGTGTCGGACTTCGAGTTGTAGCAGATATGTAAATATCCTCTTAGGCAACATGATAAAAATTCGGCTGTTTCGAAACATCATAGGTTAAAAATATCACAATTGTTATTTTGTAATCTGCTAGTAAAAAGAAAGATTCATACAATCCTCCTGTAACGCCTTTTATTGTCCAAAGGGAGTATGCGGAGGTAGCTTAGCCCTAACTTTAGGAAGACAGATAAGCAATCAGTTTCCATCCGTTAATTATTCGGTGATAGTACGCTGAAACAGACAATTAAAATTTGTCTTTAACATGTCTGCAATACGTTATGTGGACAGTTAACCGGGCAAATGTCATGAAAATAACATGTCATCTACAATGGAAGTTTATCTAATAATAATAAGGCGGTCACATAAATGAATAAAGGAAAACAAAGGGGAGCTGGAAGCAATTTCAATATGATATTTAAACAATATATTAAAAATAGAGTTTCGATGCGTATTGGACTAAACCGCAATCTCTTTCGCAACATCATTTAGTAACGTATACATAATATTATCTACCCCCTGGTGTACGCAAGCAGGATTTGTTGTTACATGGAAAACATAGCGCCATATATCTCTTAAACAAACGTGCAACAATAATTTTATTATACAGATATAAAATTAAAGATATGCTTCTACAGCTAAATAACAATGTTCTTACTAATAATGCCATTTTTCACGCCAATTAATTCCATTAACGCAATAAATATTAATTCCAGGGTAATTTAATGTGTTTAAATACGTTTTTTATTGTTTATATTGCAGTTATAAATACTTCTTCATGGCATTCTCTTTACTATAAGAAACAATAAATACTTTATTGTTTAATAAAATAATAGAAATAATAAGTAATAATAGAAACAAACTCATAATACAGTATTTATTATGAGTATGTTTCCATTATTACTACTATTATTACAACTAATTGTTAGAGTAGTTGTAATAGTAGTAGTGAGAAAATAAAAACAATCTTGTAATGACCTCCAATGAATAATTTTATACTTATTTGTATTCATTCAATATGATTACAACTCGCCAATGTTACTCTTTAAGAAATAAATTCTTGCTGAAAACACAATGGACAGTTTGTGAAGTGAAAGAGTATCTGATGAAAACTAGAGGTGGAAGAGGCTGAGGGTTCCTTAAAAATATCAGACTAAGGCTGGAGGAAATTTTAGATCTTTTTTTTTCACCTCCACTCAGATGATTATTTGAAAATTGTAGAATTTCTTACTCTTTCCGTTTTTACGTCAAGAAATCTGCAAATCTTAAATATGTATGCAAATTTGTTGACGTAAAAATGAAGAAAGTAAGAAACTCTGTTTATTTTTCTCTTCATTTTTACGTCAACAAAGTTGCAGTATTGTGATGTTATTCATTAGCACAAACAATTCAAACCTGGAGCTGTTTTTAGTTTATTACTGCAACAATATACTGTAGTTCTCTTAGATCGTTTTGGCTATTTTATTCACTTTGAACGACTACATTGAAACCAAAATTTAACCAACTGGTTAAAGTTTAGTAATGAATCCCACATGCCTTATTTCATTCAATTCCATCAGGAAGTGTAGAATTATTAATAATTCCAGTTTTTTTCCTCAAAATTGTGTATATAAATATGATCCGAATAACAGCAGAACTCCCTAAAGTAAACGTTTTATTCTAAATCCCAAATTTAATTAAATAAATTCTGTGTAGCTCGGTTGGAGTCATTGCTTTATATAATTTCGAAATCTTTTACCAAATTTCGCCTCTGCAAACGGTTCAATCAAAATTAAAACTGAAATAGCTGGACACACTTTTTTTTTTTTTTCAGTAAGGACCAAATATCGAACTTCAATAAAATATATGCAGTCAGGGCGGAGTGATGAAACACTAATCTTAAAACTTAGAAAAGAGACAAAAGAAAAGCAAATAATAATATTGATAAGGAGCAGTAAAACGATGCGATATAAATTTCATATGCGAAAGGTTTTAAATTAGGACTTTTCCAAAAATAAATAAATAAATAAAATGATAATAAAATAATTTATTATTATTATTATTATTAAATTGAGACCACTAGTGAGTTAGGACTCATCGAGGAAAGCCACATGTCATTCACACCGTCGGTCATACCTTCTTTTGAATTCATTCACAATAACTCCATTCACCATATCCAAAGATAAGTCATCCCAATTCAATTATGCAGAGAAAAAATCTAGTTATCCCCCCACCCCCTTTCTTGACTGCATTCATTCTTAACTTCCATGGATGCCTTCTCATCCTCTCCCCGCTCTTCATAAGATGAAAAAATTCCATCTTATCATCACATCACCCATTTTCCTCACTTTACTAGAGTCCGCGATCAATACATTCTCAATCTGTTCTCATCATCTACATTCCCCAATCCCGATGTCATCTTTAACACCCTCCTTTGCACCCTCTCCACTGTATCTGCACCACCTCACCTCAGAAACCAGCGGACTAGATCTAGACACAAATGAGGTCGTATCAAGACCTTGTAAAGAGGCAAAAACGTTCTTATTCTTCATGTTAATGATCGTTTCAGGACTGTAGATATCATTTGAGTTTTATTCGCAATTTTTGCTATACTACCCCCCCCCCTCCTCCACCGAACTTCAACTTCCTATCTACTGAAACTTCAGGATCCCTACTATGATTTTACTAAAAAAGTATAATCCCATCGATGTAATACGCCATTGGATATCGCATTACACCAGAATGCATAACTTTACTACCATTGAACTGATAACCATTTTCACATGCTCACAATTCCAGCCTATTCAGATCTTTTGCAAAGAGTGCATGTCAGTTGCATTTCCTTATTACCCTACCCATTCCTGCATCATCGGCAAATAGCGGAATATCTCAAATCCTTCCCAGTGTCATAAATGTAAAGAATGAATAACAATGGGCCAAAGACTGTTCCCTGGAGTATGCCACTGATCACCTTTAATCTTGTAGACTCACATTACCCCTACACCACTTTCTGAAACCTGTCAGTTATCCATCGTTTAATCCAAACTAGTAATTTATAAAATGTGAACAAGTTGCTCAATGGCTTTCCTTTAGTAACTGACATTGTTCATCGCAAAGTATAGATTCTCTCTCTCTCTCTCTCTCTCTCTCTCTCTCTCTCTTTCAACCTATTGCCAACTTTTCCAAAATCTTCACAACCACTCCAGAGTTGCTGATAGGTTGATAAACACATCACTCTTTGCACCATGTTTGTGTAATTAAATTCATAAACTGCACGTCTGTATTTGGTTAGTGCAACCGATGATGATGATAAACATTTTCATCGAAAACGAATTTATAAATATATCTGTTTAAAAGTTTAAATTAATAAAAGTCTTAAACTTATAACGAGTCTTTGTAATTAGGTAGACCCACTGTTATCTTTATTAGTGTTATCTTTATTTATTATGCTAACAGTTTCACTGAGGAATATCAACTAAAACGCCTTAAAGATCGAGAAATCTATAGCGTACCATATGCTATCAACAAATGCTTCCGTTCGAAGGGCATGAACCTGTAGGAAATAGATCCCGACAAGTAACATACATTCAAGGAACTACTCGGCATATTTAAGCCGGTGGATGCTCAGAATTTAAGTGTGGAAGTGTTTTATGGGAAACTGAACAGGTTCCAGCGCCTATCAACGTTTATTTTGAAAGGAAACGGTAAGGAAAGTGCATGATCCTCCCAAGAACAATCATCGGTTGACTATCAACTACACTTCTTGTTCGATGGTGACCGTACGATGTCAAAATTAACCGACCTTGGATGCAATGAAGGAACTAAAGGTAACTCTAAAGGCCAGTTCCAAGCTCTTTTACCCACCAAGAGCAGATTTTTTTTTCTTATCATGCCTGATGAAAGGGTGATAATAACATGCGCTGTATCCTTAAAAAAATATGCGGCACAACCCGAAGGAGGTGAACGATCTGAATTGGATGTCCGTCAAAAACAAGACCAAGGTGTCCAAGCGTGTCGAAAACATGAGAAATGTAAATAGCAACCTGTTGCTAAAAGGAGCTTACGGAGTTTTATGCATGTCCCGCAGATCGACTAATGAATGACATCGCACTATTCAAAATATTCTACCTGCCGTATTATCATTCCCGTTGCGCAGTTAGCAATGTCACAGTGCACAGCCTTCCGTCAAGGTTTATATCGAAATACTTTAGTCATAATGTCAAAACCTCTCTCATAGTCATTGAGAGTATTGACGTTGTGGACGTTTGGTGTTCTGCGGCCTGCATATTTTAAGTTTGAACATAATAACAGAACTTTCCTGATATAAATTCATCATTTGCAATGAACAGGACGAAGGTATATATATATATATATATATATATACTTCGTCCGCCGGATAACACCAAGGCAAATGGTTCTTGAACAAACTTATATCATCTGTGATGAATTGCTGCTCTTTTAGTTCTGACCAGTCACATGCTGTTCATTTCGTTATTAAAAATCAATTTTCTTAACATTATACTAATAGTCACAATTTTTTTTGACAAAATAATAACACGAAAATAGTGATAATAATAAAGTTTATAGAAACAATACGCTTACACCAGTTGAAAACTAATTCTCTCACGGTCGGCAATAAAAGTTTAACATGTACCATTCATTGTTTATTACCGTAAAACTTGAGATCGGGGGGGGGGGGGTTCAATTGAGTAAACATCCGGGGCTGGATAGTATTTGCAATTTAAGTTTGTTCAACCGTTTTTGTTTGTTTGTTTGTTCGCTTATTTTGGGCCCCCTATACTAGAGTATTTAAATTTATAATTTGATCGAGGTGCAGTTTCTTTGTTCCGGGTACTGACAACATAATTCAAGGAGAAGGAGCAATTAAAAAAAAAAAAAAAAAAAAAAACGGTGGACCACACAGAAAAGCACAAGACATGGTAGTTATGGTAGAATAGAGTTAAACACCTGAATGAACACTAAGCCAAGGTTTATAATTTAGTATATTTTGCAACTGCTTGCTTGTATTTATGATCAACTGAAAAAAAAAAAAAAAAATTCAAGGTGGCGAACTATTACAGATTTTCCAAAGTGAAACACAATGGTGGGATTTATAACTTATTTATTCATTATCATTCTATTACGTTTTCAAAGTCATTTATTAACAGGTTCATCTTTCTATTGTTTTCAGTTTCGTATTGTTTGTTTTTAGTTTTGGGTTTTATGTCACTATTAAACTAGTCGTGCAGACACCCTTATTATTATCATCAACTTGGTTTTCCTTCCTGTGTTGACGCAACAAACAACTCTGTTTTGTGTGCGTCTGTGTAGGGAGGGGTTCGGAGACGTCACCGTTTTTTTTTATTGATGTTTCGCTGCTGCCATTTCCTTATTTACGATCTCAAACTCTATATTTAAGAGTCATGAATTGCGTAAGTAGTTCTCATTGTATTTCACAATAACTGATTTAAGTAGTATTAGTCCCACAGCTATACATTTATGACTTTTCTTCGAAGTTTGTGTCGATACCACTAGGTGGCGTTCAAGCTCCAGAAAGCAGATTTTGTAGTTCGTGTAGAATGTAGATAAATATAATAGTGGAAACAAATATATTCAACAATAATATATTCCACAATAATATATTCCACGTGAAAAACAAAAGTTCTTTTTAAAAAAAAAAAAAAAAACTGGACTTTTTTTAATACTATTCGTCACTCTAATATTCTGTGACGAACAGTGTACTCTAATTAATCGATCCAAACTTTAGATTTAGCATAGAATGAAACAATACTTATTAAGTTTTCATTATTTCTTGTATATCATTTATTACAAGTTGCACATTTCAAAATTTTAATCTGCATTTCATTCTTTTTTTTTTAAATCTATATTTTTGCATTTTCGTTATTTGTCTGTAATTTTTTATGCCACACAGTTCATTAAAATTATCCATCTAATAGCGTGTAGGGCCACCGTGAGTTTTGAACGCATCTTCGATACACCATGGCATCGGTTCTGCAAGGTTCCATAAAAACTATAGACATTTTATTCCAAACAGACATTATAAATCTATGCAGGCTTTATCAAATTGCTGAAGGCGAATCCCTATCTCGAACATTTTGTCCCACTACATCCCAAAGTGCTTTTGGAACTAATGGAGTGAATGAGGGACCAAATCCACCATTAAGGTAAAGTCACTATCATGTTCCTATTTTCGTTGTTGGGTTGGCACCAGGGGCGAATGCTGGTCTTGAAATTCACGCTTGCTCTTGTTATCATTCAGGGAATGAGAGGTGTGATTGAAGTCTGATTAGCGGAATAATGAATTACTGACCATTTAAAACTATATATTTAGAAGTTTATGTACATTTAATCATATAAATACAACATTTATTTTACAAATGATATTCTATCTTTTTCAATTTTGCTACTTGAATACAAATTCTACCTAACGGTTCTTCTTTATGAAGTGGTCAATAACATTGTCATAAAAAGTTGGTTGTAACTTAATTTTCCCAAGCAACACGCACACTTTTAAAGGCTGGCTGAAGCTCCCTGGCTAGAGCTACTTTGACTGCGTATGATATGGCCAACAGAGTTGCCCAGAGTGCAACAGAGTGAGACGACGTGAAATGTCTATGCGCGCGCATGAAATCACAGTGCTGCTGCGAGGACCTGGAAGCTCCTACAACTGAGCAAGCCAAGGTAGCTTTGACTAGACAAACAAGCATCAGCCTTCGATACACAACGCAAAGCTCAATTATTGCCGCGCAAACTTAAGACGTCTTCTGTCTACAAAAATAAAAACCTAAATGGAATGCTTATAAATGCATGCATTTATTAACAAATAAATATTAATTCTTTCTCAACTAATGAGCTTGCGCAGCAAGCATGGAGAATTCGCCCCTGGTTGGCATTTATCCTGTAACATGAGGTGTGACCTGCTGTAAATGTTCACTACGTACAAGGGGGGGGATCCATTCCGTATTGATCCCCCCCACTTGTACGCTGTATAAGGAATGCCAAGAAAACATGTTCCAGGGCATAATTTAAGCATGATGGTTTCGTGAATGCTTTGATGAATCTTTCTCTAGTGCTGTTGGTTCAGTGCTGGTGTTCATTTGCTCATATTTTGAAATCCTTCCTTCCTTAGCCCTAGCTGCTTGTTTTCATTGCCCTCAATGTCTGATATGCTTGGTGCTTTCAGATGCACTCCCTCACATTTCTTGGTTTTACCCGACAGTCTTTCATCCTGCAAGAATGGAAAAATCGGCTGGAAGAACACATCCGATTGAGACATAATATAATGGCTTCAGAGCCTTGGTTGCTCCGACAGTCATTTAAACAACTAACCAACCAATCTACATTGCTAAAATTTAAAAGTGAATAATACAGCTTGCGAAATTATTTGAAATGACCGAGTGAAGAATAAAATTTGTACTATTCTTATTAAATTTATTATATGATAGCATACGATCTATCATTTAAAAGTACACTGAAAACTACCTCGACAAAAAACCAGAAAAAAAAAAAAAACGTTCGACACTGTTGCCTTTGACACCAAACACTAGCGCAGATCAGTTCAAGTTATCTATTTACACTTTGATAACTCTCATTTCACAGGATTTCTCATGATCTGTGAGTTTAAGGAAATCAACCATACTCTATGAGACGAAGATAAAGAATTTTGTCAAGACTGAGACTTTCAGGATGGGAAGAAGTTGGGGGAGTAAGCATTTTTCTTAGTTGATTGTTTTTCAGGGCTGCAAAACAATCAACTAAGAAACAAAACACTCAACAAACATCTGGAGGAGAATGACAGAAGTCATTCTCCTCCAGGATGATTTACTATGCATAATGGAATCCAAATTAAAGAGAAAAAAAGGGGGGGGTGATCGTAAATTCATGGCTGAGGAAAGAGGGATTGATTGAAAGAGAGATAACTACACAACACACACACACACAATTAATAACACGTTTAGTGCAGCTTTTAAAGCAAGAAAATAATTTCCGAGCAAGAACAATGAAGTCTGAGATCGCTGCGATTTGTCAAATCTCTGGCTTGAACTGTTATAAATAGGGAGTGGGAAAATGGGATCAGCTATAAAATACCGAGGGGACAGCAGGAGACTGAACTCTTGATGAAAGAACCAACCACTCCTAGTAGATCAAAATTAATACTATATTTAATCTATCTAGACATGGAAAAAAAGCAGGGTGTGCTGGGTTTGAGATTAATTAAAGAGCGGAATGGAGCTTGTTTTAAAGCCCCGGCTAGCAATACTTGATCAAAGTTGTCACTATTACTCTCAGTCCCTAGAAAGAACATTTGCAAAATATCAGGGCGTGTTACCGTAACCCCAGTATTATTAAGTGTCTCGCATACAATACCCAGTAGTTATTGTTCGTCACGTGATCATGAAGACACGTTGGTGCGATTGAAAAGCTACCTACTGAATTTAGATATCCAAAGGCTTTGTTTTCGTACTTATTCAGTGAAATAAGTCATGCTGAATAAAATATTTCTGTTGCTAAATGCTGTATATTACGTAGTAGCATGAAGCTCTGACTCATATCAATGATATGTCATATTAGCTTCCCCATTCCAACGAAGCAACAATAGTGAAACAGTTTGGCAACAATACTAACAGAGTTGCTATGGCAACTTGAGCGCATTGCAGAAGTATATTTATCTGTAGAGCACAATAGAAGCTTCAAGAGAAGTTGGGGGCGGAGAACATGTTGAAAAGCTTCCACAATGAAGATAGGGTGAAATAGTAGGGGAGAAAAAGGTCATGCTACGGGAACTCCAAATGATAAAGTGTATCGTTGAATAATTTCCCAATTGAAGAAAACACAAGAAGATTAGAAATTGTGCGCAGAAACCTTGCAATATGGATGCTGCTATAATTATGCAAACTGTATTACATCATGAATTTCAGACAGGGTTGGAAAAACACGGCTACGGACCACTGCAGAACGGAAGGGCGGGGTGTAGAGCAAGTCTGGAGAGCAGCAGTGCATGTTACTTTGTTCTCTCTCTAATACTAGGGGACCCATCATTCAGATCACCAAGCATCACTACGGACACGAATCTGTAGATATAAACGCCCAAATAACAGCTACAGACTCCAATGAGACAATCCTATTGATGGTAACTTGCGAATAAGCAATACAAAATGTTCATTTCCATAATTGGATAATTCTATATTAATAAATGTAGAGTTATATAGTTCGTCTATTACTGATGTTGCAACCTAACAAGTGATGATGTTTGTTTATTACGCTTTGAAAAACGAAGTTTAGGCCTAACTGTAGCTACTTAACAAGCTTAGTCGAGTTAACAATGAAAATCTGACTTTCATTAGTCTGTTTTTAAAACATTGTTAGTGTATTTAGCAAGTTTTCAATAATTATATCCGACAAATTGTTATAGAGGAGATTAGCATTAAAAAAAAAAAAACATTTGTATTCTAAATAAACACTACGGAGATCTCTGCTGAGTGATTTTTTAATTTGTCGTCAGATAAAATAATAGCTTCGGGTTTATAGAAGACCGGAAAAAATATAAAAAATTGACGCATTTTTCAAACCTGATTGAAATTAAAAAAAAAAGTGAATGCTATCCAGGAAGATAGTTTCCGATAACCTAATAATAGACCATCCACATTTTTTTTCCGCCTTGAATAAAAACATAAAATTTAACTGGAATTTTTATCCTGCCTCATTTGCCTGGCATAATGTCTTACCTTTTTGTAATCATTAAAGGGAACATTTGTCAGAAATGTTTGATGTCTGGGTGGAGCTATTTGGGTCTACGCCAGATTAAACTGAAAAGGGCTGGAGTGTGTCATTTTTCTTTCTTTGGGAAATCTTGAGGAGCGACTTACGGAGGAACAAACTCATACCAACTTTATAAGAAAATGCTTAAACGAAATCTAATTAAAAAAAAAAATAATAAAACATATCGACTGAATAGTCAATACATGACCTTTCAGTCGATGTGACAGGTCCATTCTTTGGCATACAGAATTTCAAAGATTTCTTTATTGCAAGAAATCTTACAGTCATTTAATTACATTTCCAAATATTTACAGACGTATTGTCGGGCAGTTGTAAGTACATTTTTTAAAATTTATATTTAACTTACGTGAAAAAAAAAAAAAAAAAAATTTACCTTATGTCTTCGCAATGATTTCAGTTTGCTCATGCTCAGGGCACATCTTGGGAGGAATATTAATATTACAAAGGATTATTAACAAGTAGGCTACTTTTTGCTTTGTGTATTCTCCATACCTAAAACTAGAATGCTTTAGGAGGACCTTATTATCTTAATATCCTAATAGGTTGGGGGGGGGGGGGTTAAAAAGGACTATTGTGTGCCGGTACATCATGAACTAGAATAACAAAAGTTAAATCATCCGGGATGGCAAAACATGGTCCATCGTTACATCATTTTAGTGTATTTATCTTTCAGAATAGAGAAATTCTCCCCTAATCATTTTTAACGAACCATTTTTATATATGTGTGACGTCATATTTATTCTCTCTTTTTTTTTTTCATCAAAACTTAGAAAATCCGCTTCCTTTCGATCTAAAACATTTTTTCTTAAAATATTGAAACTAGTCGTTCATTTTATCGCAGACCGACTACACTTCAAAAAGTATCAGAGCAGGTGCTCAATCTTTCACTGCAGTATTTGCATCTGCGCATGAGCACAAGAGCTAAGCCAGCACGCAACGTGCTTTGAACCTGTAGTAAAAGCGCTTTATACCTGCCTCTGTAAGACACACCCCTCCCCCTTAAAGAGAATGGAAAAATCCAAATATATGCACAGAAAAATAACTTACTTGATGCTTTTCCAAACAGCTTATAAGAACCTTCTTGGAAAAGAAAAAAAAAATCATCTACCTTGAACACAACTCCATGGAAGAATAAAAAGTTATTCCCAAAACATTTCTAGTTTCATTGCTTATATGTTGGGAACGTAGGGGGTGCAGCAATATCTAGAGCATACTCTCGTCGCAAATATAAGTGCTATTGTCTCCAATTTCAGTATCGGGTGAGATAGAGGTTATTTAGTAGTGTTTTGACTTTGTATGTCGATAGAAGTACAGGCTATCAGAGAGAGAGAAAGAAAAAAAAAGAGGGCGCTGTCAGTGAATGAATGATGAGTATTAGGGTGGCGTTAGAGCCATATTAGACGCGGGCGTTTGCTCCTCTCCTCGGTATGTGTTTGAAGACCCCACCCTGATAGATATGATAGGCGAGAGGCCAGAGCCTGCGTAATCTTTGATTAAAGCTTGGATATATAATTTGAGTACGCGTGGCGTCGACAGCGAAATATTGCAGTCTTACAAATACTTAAGATAAAGTAGCAAGTATTGGGCATCTATGGTGTGGTTCCTTTTGTTCCATTAGGTCATATTTCTCTTATGAAGGAAAGATAATACTCAGTGAAGATATAATACGTGTTAAAAAAAAAGCCATACTTCATATTACCTGATACACGAATAATTTCAGTGACGATCTTAACAATAATGTAAGTGCGGTCGCTATAGCAACCAACATTTTCTGCAGTCAGACACAACAATACATTGGTTATGTAAAAATTATACCGCTTAACGGATTAACAATGGAATGAAAGTGGTTGTCATGGAAACTGATGACTTTCACGCGGTTATGGTGCATTGCTAATCTAAAACAACAACCTAGCTCAGAGCATTCCTCCCCCCCCATCTAATTACCTATAACATAGTTAACACCCCAGTCCACTACAACCTTAACATTTATTTTGTTTTTCGCAAAAATCTGTCGCTGCTTTAATTCACACTTCCGACTTCCATTACGATGTGCTAATAAGTCTTAAGTGCAAACGAACGCCATCGTATTATTCTGTGAAATGTAGACGTCGTCAGCATCACTCCATCAAGAGTAGAAACGGTGAAAAGAAGTCACCTGCTAAGCTTACTTCCGGTTTGGGAGACCATGCGGTGCACGTAGCACACTTTGCTACAACTACTCCCCTCTCTCACTCTTTCCCGCGCCATCTATTACCTGTAGACGCCGGAAATAGATTTCCGTGAGAACACTAGCATGATGTAAGCATAAAAATAAACCATCGCATCTCTATGGCAACAAAGCCACTAAATGGAATAATAATAATAGTGATAAATAAGTAAATAAATAAATAAATAAATGAAATCATATAGTTTCCTTCATATAACACTTTAAATTTGTAGCCCAATGATCACATATTTATCTCTGGAAATCAGACTTTTTAATGTTCTATGACGGCATTTTTTTTTTAATCTAAAAACTACACATAAACTCATTGATTTGATATTAAAATGCTATGTAATGTAAAAAAAAAATGAAAACAAAAATGAACCGTTCTTGCAACAATACAGTAGATTTGGAATCTATTAAAGAATGAAATCCACCGTTGTCATAGTGACAAAAAAAGTGTGCCATTTTTAGTTCGTATTGTTCACAGACAAAAAGTTAACAGCAATAATATAACACAGTTTGAAGCTAGTAAAAAAAATGAAATCTACCGTTGTTATGGAAACGAAAGTGTGCCATTGTTCTTTCATCTACAAGAGCAATACGTTTGTTTACTTGCTGCTATAAATGCAATAGTAAGCGCCTAAAAGATCTAACCTTTGAAACTAAAATGATAACAAATAAAGACTAGATTTTTGTGTGCCCTTGAAGATAACCACTACACACAAAAGCATTTTGGTGATAAAAAAAAAAAAAAGCGGAACGAGCTCTATCTACCAAGATAGATTGTAGCTAAAAAATAATTCATGCTGCTCCCTTGATGTAACGCTCATAGTTTGGTTGTTATTTATTTACGGGTTTGGTTTATTGTAAGTGTTCATGGGTAATACTTCGCAAAAACACTAGTCAAAGCAGTTATTGCTTATACGTTTAGATTATTTAAAATTAAATAATAAATGTCAATAATAGTAACAATGTTTCTAATTGTTTTTTAAGACTTTAGACAACAAAACGAATAAAATTATGTTTTACTGGATTACTGTTGAAGATTTCTGAAATGGCGATTATAAATAACTTTACGTATTTTAACTTAAATCACTAAACTTTAGCTATTTTCATTTTATTGCCATTATTACTAAATAAATTTTATTTTTAATTAAATCTTTTTTTTTTTTAAGGCGCATTTAATTTCTACTAATTTGTATGATTTGTAGTTCGAAATATAGTTTTAAAAAGGAAAAATATGTTGTTTTTTTTCCTTTTTATCCAAATTACTCCAGAGAATGCATGCAGATCTATAAAACTGATAACGACTATTTGATTTCGGGGAAAATTTTGTAAATTTTTATCTTTATTTTCCAAACTAATTTAAAAGGATAAATATTTTTGGTTAGTATGTGAAACTTATGTGCTTTTTTTACAATTAAATATGCAAATCGACGGGTGTTTTTTAATCGAATTGCTATTGTATAGCAGAATTAAAAAAAAAAAAAAAAATATATATATATATATATATATATATATATATATATACGTCCTGACACTTTGTTACATGTCGCTTCTAATTTAAACAATACTCAAAAATAGTAAGCTAATTTATTAGGTGATGGAGTTACCTCCTTCCCTCAGCCTTTAGTTAGTGAGGGGGTATCCTCCATCACATAAGCTTTGTTATTTTTAAATCGTGTTTATTTTTGTTATTTTTAAATCGTACGACTCTATAGAATCAAAGAAAACTGAGCATGCAATATCTTGTCGAAAAAGTGTGAATCTTTATCTCTCCCCCGTACTACGCTATTTATGTCAAATAAACTGTTATAACTCGTGATTAAAAAAGCGAAAAAAAAAATCGCGTTCAGAAGATCATGAACACACTTTGCTGCCCAGTTGACACTGGTGGGTATAAACATACTCATGCTTTTAACAAATCCAGATATTAACCCTGCGGAGGTTGCACTCGAAAAAATTGCAGCGTAGTTCGCGTATCTGAGAGATACATTCATTACTAGCATGTGCTAAAATGAGATAAAACTTAGAGAGAAAAAAAAACACTGCAAATATAATACATGATGGTTTATTTATTTTCAGTTACAATCTAGCAATTATTGATCAAAGAAACAAAGAAAAAAAAACTAAACCAATACTATACTGAGATCAGAGGTCGCGGTATCTCTCAGATACACTTTACTATGAAATATCACTGACCTGTTACATAACACGTGTTAAACCAAAAATGACCGCATAAACAGTGTGGAATATCACTCATAATATATGCATGCGCAGCTATTCATGACCTCCAAGCTATACACTGAATTGTGTAAGAATATTTATGTAAACAATTTCCATGTATTTGTCAGATCAGCTGTGACCACAGAGTTAAGCACTATACACAACTCTTCCTTTCACGCTGTTCCGTATTATCATTCACTGAGCTCTATATAAGTGAGAATCTTATTTTCTTGCTGTTGAATCCATAAAACTATATTAATCATAAAAAGGTGGATTTACCTACATTATTAAACAATATGCGATTTTGTTGATTCACCTAAAATTTCAAAGGAAATAAAATTAAAATCAAACTTTCGTTAATATTATTTTTATTAATATTTATTTTTTTATTCATATATCAATATATATTTTTTAAATTCATAATTTAAAAAAAATCTGCTTTCTTTTCTTTTTATGTTATAAGTATAAAAACAATACCTCAACAGTGTTTCTCAAACATAGAAGGAGAAAACTTTAATGATCGTTCTCTCTCTCTCTCTCTCTCTCTCTCTCTCTCTCTCTCATTTCTCTTCATGTGCACTGCTCAAAATCTATAATGTTTAGCTCAAATGTCTCCAACATTTCCAAAAACAAAGTCCCATAAGAATTTCAGCAGAAAAAGATAAGGAAATTATGATAATCGATGCTCATAAGGAAAATGAAGATGGAAAACGTCACCAGCTATTACGCATTCAAGAAAAAAATAAAACTGATTTTATTAATAATTCATTCGCCTGTGAGAATAACATTAACAGTGAATTCTAACAGTCTTCTATTTCTTCGTCTATTTTCTGATCTTCGAACAAAGACAAGGAGACTGATTCATTTTATGGCGTTTGATAAGCACTTGGACGGCATTCAGAATTTGTACTGTAGTTTAAACATTTTTAAATGTTTAAATTCGTCTCACCAAAACACGCCATTGGTTTACTGCATGTAACGAGAAGGTAGCAGAGCAAGATCCTTTTTGGTTTACTCTTGCTGTGCTGCGCCTGCGTACAAGAACTCTGCTGTGATTATATTATTTGCCCTATTTGCCAGCCGCATTCAGCTCACCTGCATTCTTATCATGGATCGCAAGTTTTATTCTGAGGCCATCAACTTTTAACTAAACTGTCTTTCTACAGCCAAAGTACAAATAAGAAGCTGCTAATTAAAACGGAGAACTCGTGAAAGCATCTTTTGTTTCCTCTATGAATAATTCAAGAGCCTTCTTCAGTGGAGGCTGTCCACTTGTTTCATCGCTTCCCTCATTAGTCTTTCACAGGAGTGTTTTAATCCATCTTTTCTTTGATTAGTAAACCGCAGTCTACAATCAGAACACAATGTATCATTGTTACTTCCTCCGCTGCATGCAGCGAGCTGCGAACACACTACAATAGTATCAACAAGACCCGCTTTATTCATCTCTCTCTCTCTCTCTCTCTCTCTCTCTCTCTCCTTCGTTCCTGTTTTTACCCTCTTTCTCTCTCTCTCTCCCTCTCGTTTATATATTTTTGCTTTGTTTTCTTTCGTTTGTTACTTATTCTTTCTTTCTCTTTCTCCTCCTCTTCCGATCCTATTTATTTCTCATCTTCTGTCTTTCTGTCATTCCTTTATCGTCTTCTGTGTTTTCTTTCGTTTGTCATTTCTGTTCTTGTTGTGTCTGTGTTCCTATTTTTTTCCTTTATTCTCTCTCTCTCTCTCTCTCATTCCGTTACTCAGTTCTTTATGTTTTCTTTCATTCTCTGTTTCTTATCTCCCTTTTCTTTCATTTCCTTCTTTTCTCTTCTCCTCTTCCACCCCTCTCTCTCTCTCTCTATATATATATATATATATATATATATCTCTACCGAAGTATTCTTTCTTTCTACCTGTGATTTCCATTTTGTTTTTCAAGTTCCGGTTGATCAGATGAGATACAGCAATGCTTGGTAGCCTGTCTGTGCCCCATGAATACTCTCAAGAATTTTTCGTTTGAATGTTTGTTAGAAGTCAAGAGAAGGAAAGCAAGCCACCTTCTTTCCTCACTGTATGATCTTCAACCAGTGCCGCACCCAGAAGGGAGGGGGGGAAGGGGCCCTGGAAACTCTAAAGAAAAAGGGGGAAAAAAAAAACAGTAGAAAATTTTCCAAAAATCGTTTCCTAATTAAAATCCTTTTTTTTTTTATTTATGTTGTATCGTGTCTTCTATTTCTATACTACTTATGAATTAGCGATCATTGCAGATGCTCAGTCATATGTCGTATGCGATGCGTACTGTGTATTCTCAAATCGTCTATTCAACTAGCCTCGTCCCCCCACCAAGATTAAATCCTGAGTTTGCCACTGTCTTCAACAGGAGGTACAATATTCAGTGACAAATTGTGCATCAGGAATCTGTGAATGATAAAGGTTTGACCAATAACAATGCACTCGAAGTACCGACACAATACACAAACACCCTTCATTAGAGTTTTGAATGTTTACTAGACCGCATGGCGTTCATTTTCTCAAATTTATGGTGAATAATAAGGTTTTGCTGATTTCATTTTAGCCAATAAGATTTCACACAGCTTATTTGAGAGTAACTCATGCGGATCTTTCTGATGGTTTTCGACCATTTTTCAAAAATAGTGCTTTGCTATCACAAACAGCCATAACTGCTTTAAGCACTTGAGCGAACAGGAGAGTCTAGAAAGGGTCTTTTAGCAATAACACCGCCGTGTATTACAAAGATATGATTACACGGGGAATTGCCTTTCAAGGATAGTTTGGTCGTTATTTTAAAAATATCTTTTTTTCTTTACGCATTCACCATAGAAGCAAAAACAGTTTGGATGTATTAGTGCACAAGATTTGTCATCACATGCTTTTAAATCTAAGAGAAAGATAGGGGATATTTAGATTGACATAGGATTAAAAAAAAGAGAAGGAATTCGAACAGGGATAATTTTTACTTAAAGAGTTGAAAAACCATCAAATTGTACTAAATATGCAGAATTATATCCATCTGCTGACATAACAAAAGCCATGCAGTTATCTATTCATTTGTTGTCATAGTAATAGTAATATAATAATCTGTTCATCTTTTTCCATAACAGTGGAATCATATTCATCTGTTTCCATAGCAACGAAATCATCATCTGTTGCCATAGTAAGGAAATGATAACGCCTTAGCAAAAGCCTCGCAGTCATCTCTTGGCTTAGTATTGTTGAATCATCTATTGTCATAATAACACCATTAACAATAGGATTGTAATCCTCCATTGTATTAATACTCTCATGATAATCTTTTACTGTCTTAGTTACGACATTGTAATCATCTGTTTTCACAGTATAGTAACTATGGTAACTGCTCATATTAGCTATATGTGCATTGTTCCGTGTTTCACTGTTGTTATGGAAACAGCATAGTGTTTGATGTATCTGAAACTTTTTTTTTTTCTATCGGGTATATTTTATATCCATTTAGTGATTATTTTTATCTCTCTCTCTCCAAAATATTCAATTTAAATGAAAAGTTATTTACTAGGTCGTTATCCTTTGGTTCCTTTGCGTCGTCTCATTCGTTTCCGGTTAATGTATCCCTCCCTTCGCCTCCTCCCTCCCTGTGTCAGTCATCCAGGGAATACTGATAGACCGTTTCCACTTCCTGTCTATAGTTTCGAATGGGATTTAGGCCTAAAACTTAATTCATTTGGCGATTTTTCCAAAATATAAATACGAGTCTGCATTGGCAGGATGAAGCGAAGGATATTTCGTGATCTGGTTTGATGTTTTATCACAGGAAAAAGGAAACTCTTTCTACACTCATAGATGAAAGGTGGGGGTTGCTGTGGGTCACGTTCAAGGTTGATGGACAGTCTCTGCGATGAGCGTGGGAATTGGTCCTCCACAAAAGGACTCGATGAGAGGACATCCGTTTAGGAAATTCTGACAATATTCACTCCCCCTTCTCTCTCTCTCTCTCTCTCCACACACACACACACACACACACACACACACACACACACACACACACACACACACACACACACACACACACACACACACACACAGAGAGAGAGAGAGAGAGAGAGAGAGAGACAGACAGACAGAGATAATATTAGCCTATACATCGTTGACTCAACTCGGTATTTATTTTGTAGCTAAATTATTCGACTATTTTCGGATCTGTCTATAAAACGGTGAGTACCGACATCTAGCGAGAAAATGACCAAACACAGTTGTTGACAAAGCTATTCCATCTTTTCCTCCTTTTTTTTTATCATGATCAAAAAGGGAACCGAAAACCATATCAAAAGTTATGAGTTGATTCGTTCATTAAAAAAATTTAAAAAATGGGGGCATCAACTTCTAAGGAACGCTACCAAATGAGATATTTGTTATTCATAAAGACTGTAGAATGTCATTTTTTAAATATGAAGCTTATCCAACAGAATAAATGAGTATTTTTAACAGAGTTAAAATTTTTTCGCTTAAGATGCAGAGTGGGTCACCTAGATCGGACTTGCATCAATCTATTTACTTCCTATTCCACCATTTTTTTTTAAAGGTGTTTAAAATTAGCTTCATCTATTTCATATGAAATAGATGAAGCTAATGTTGAAGAATCTTTGTAATCATTTGATAGTTTCATCATAAGAAACTATCAAATGATGAATTAACTTAGAGAGCAGTGGTAGTGAAGGTTATCTTGACAATAAATATATAATAATAATTATTACGTGACACCTCTAGGGAGTCCAAAAACTCATCGAGGGAGGGCACCTACTCTACATCTCCACAATTCAACCTACCAACTACAACTCACCGCAACTACATCAACGCCATCTACCACCCGTTCCCACCACTAGTACTTCCATAGACAAGCACAAACGTCCATGCCCACGGGGGGGAGGGGATTCGAGCTCGCAGCCTTTTGGCTGAAGAGCGGATACGCTAACCACTCGGCCAACCAGGCCGGTAATTTTTTTGCAATAGAACAGTTTGACTAGTCCCACAACTATGACTCCATCACTTAACGTTCTTTCTTAGGGAGTATTACCTCAAGTGGTTCGTTTAACTCAATTCTTTTCTGAAATACACGAATTAAGGAGTTGATTGTAGTATAATTATGCAAGTATGAATATTTAAGGCATCGCTAACTCAGCACAGAAATGCAAGAGACTTATTCAGGATGGAGAAGACACGGAGCACTAAAGTACTTGAAATCATTAAATAGCTCAATAATATTATTAATTCATCTTGATTTAGAAAAACGTTTATTTATTTTTATTTTAATTTTTCATTTTAAGACGATTTAAAATATTTAAGGGAAAATACCCTTAGAAAACTGAAAAAGTTCTCGAATTTATTCACCCCCTCTAAAAATGGATCTTTCAAATACTGCGATGTGTCAACTAGCTGAACTTGACACACGAGATCGTAAGCAAAGGGGCCTCTTATATTAGTTGAGAATTGTGGATCACGTCACCTCCAACAGTTTTAACTGCAGCAGGTGGAAATAATGATAGTCACACTTGGCGAAGCTCAAAAATTAATTAGCCCACCGAGAAGAAATATCATGTTATTATGTTTCTATTACGACTCCACTCACTATTCTCCCCACATCATAATACCCCTTAACTTTTGTAATTATAGCGTATATGATTGTGAGAAACATCCGATTATATTTTATTACGTATTTAATTTCGTCTAATGAATGTATGATATCTTAGCGTAATCGAGAAGGTAAAATAAAATAGATGAGAGAAAGCAGGTAAGACTAAAGATTTCTGAAAAGCAAATTGCTTAAAAATTGTTACACAGTACTTTACGTAATGCATAGCTCATCTTCCCTAAATGAATATTCAATCCAAAACCTTTCGAACAACAGATTCTTGCCATATCTGTTTTCACAAAAAGGATACTTGACACTAGTCTAACATCTCCTCCCCTCCCCTCTGTGGATCAGTGGCCAGTAATGGTTTCCCCATTTCCCACCTCACTAGGTCTCACTAATTGGCATGGGGGGTACAGAGCGAAGGGGGACGCTACCGCTAAACCGGAAGCCACCGAATTATGATCCAGAGTCAGCCATTTAAAATGCTGCCTCACGCCAAACTGTCATCCTCATTACAGAAGCACAACGATAATAGAGAATGTGTATCGGTTCGCTACATATTCTATACCCCCCCCCCCACACACACACACACCAACCTCGTTATTATGGCCCACATCTCCTTGGTAACCAATCGATTCATAAAGGGCGGAGGTTCGTTTTTCAACAATATTCTTTGCCTACAGCATGTCAACGTTATTCCAACAAAACCCCACCTGCGTCGTCTATTGCTGATCAATGAGGTCATATTTAGGTATCAAGGTCACAGCTTCTAGGAGTACATGAAGTCAGTACGTTCTAGAAAATGTTTGCGGTTTTTAAAACGTATATTTTGTTAGAAAGAACTAATCCTGTCTGTCTTAGACTAACTAGCCACTTAAATGATGTCACATGAGTGAATTCAATCTAGTCAAGCATTATTAAAATTGCACTATCTAATAATAACATTTTAAACAATGATATTGCATGGAAAGCATACAACTGATGTAAATTTCATTTTCATTTAATGGAAATGAAATTAACTACATCAGTTGTATTGTTGCTTTCCACGTTTGACTAATGAAATGCCATTTATGGTTCATTTCATTATGACGTCAAACGATGTATATCCATGCAGTAATGAAAAATAGAAACAATACAACTAATACGCAACAATTATTTCCCAAACAATGCAATTACTTATTCTTTACAATTGCGGTTGATATTTTTTTACAGTCCCAAAGTTACGTGCAGGAAAGGTAAGATTTTTTTAATGTATACATTCTTTAAATGGGGTGGCTTATGGAGTTTCTCCATACTTCATTCCACCTGCTTTTTCCTTCTCCACCCAGACCCAACGAGTTAAATCTTTTGCGTACAATACTACAATGGGCACCAAATCGCTGTCATCAAGAACAGACACACAAGACATAGAACTATGCAACAAAACACGTCATGCAGGACCTTCAAGGCCAATCGGAATGCACGAAATCTCCTGTTTGTCTTAAAGAGAGAGAGAGAGAGAGAGAGGCGAACATCTCTTGGTCACTTACGACTGCAGTAGAGCGTGCAAAAATGTGTCGTAGTTTCCACTCCAGGTAAATCCCATTGTGTGCACTATCGCAATTCTTAATCGAAATAAAGCTGCCAACAATGTAGTTCCTGCTGAAATGTCCAGGCATAAGCACACGATCATAAATGGCCCTGTGAGGGAAGTGCTGTTTCCGGATACGACAATCCAAAATGAGATTGATTATTAAAAACCATCGCAATTATAGGGAACGTGATTAAGGGAACAATGCGAAGCTTGGCGTCTGTATAAAGGCAACACAAAAGACACGCGGACAAAAAGGAAGGAGTAATCGTGCCAGCTAAAAGCCATTGCTAAGTTAGTGCAACGCATCTCTCCATTAGGACTCACGGAGTTGAGAGAGAGCTTCTTTTTTTTTTTTTTTTTTAATCTTCCTCATCCTAAAACGGATGTCGGAAAAAAGCGAAGCAAATGGACTTTGTCACACCCAAGTGCTGTGTCAGAATGTACGCTGTCAGGTAGGGATGGAATGTTGTATGAAGTACACTGGAAAAATAAAAGTGATTGGAGAATAGCAGTGGCATTATTTGCTGTCAGATGCACTTTTCTTTTACAGATACTTTACTGATTTAGTTTCGTGATTTGTAAACATACATCGGATTATCAGGTACACGGTGAAAAGTTCGGTTTCCTTTCCTGTAAAAATTTGATTAACTTTTTTTTCTGATCAGTTCTGAGTTAGTTGGTTTTGAGTTGGATCAGATTAAGAATCCATACGACCCATTACAACACGATTTGACTTTTATTCATATTGTTAAGATTAAAATAATAAAGGTTTCATTTAAATATCTAACTTGTCGTGATTTCACTATAACAAAGCAAACTGATTGTTTGTTTATCCAAATGTTCATCTGTGTTAACTTCAATATCTTTACAAGAAACTGAGAACTTCTTTTGAGTCATGATTGTTCTTAGATTTTTTTTTAAATTCTTATTCTGAGTCATGAATGTTCTTAAATGTTTTTCAAAAATTCATATTTTGAGCCAAAGTTTTAGGGTTTTTTTTTTTTTTTTTTTTTTTTGAAAATCGTGGTTTGAGTCAAAATCGCTTTCAAATATTTTTCAAAAATTCCTATTTTGAGCAATAGTTATTCTTAAATATTTTTTAAAATTCTGTTTTGAGTCCTAATCGCTCTCAAATATTTTTCAAAAAAAAAATTCTCTACTTTGAGATATAAGTGTTTTCTTAAGTACATATTTTAAAAATCCTACTTTGAGTCATAATTGACAACAAATATTTTTTAAAAAATTTATATTTGAGCCATGTGTTTCTTAAATATTAAAAAAAATTCTCCGAGTCAATCGTTCTTAAATTTTTTAAAAATCCTATTTTGTCATTATTCTTCGACATTAAAAAAAAAATTAATATTACTTTTCAAAGCGATTCGTGTTTATTCAGTGCCCTTTCATTCTTTGAAATTATCTAACAATGCATTCAAGTCAAATTTTTAAGCAATCTATTCATATGCAAATGCTAAACAGGCACTAATTCTTTCAAGCATTTTTCATAAACATTTCTCACATAAAATTCATTGAAAACTAAGTTTATTTATCCAGAAGAAAATGCACACATTATTTTTATATACGAGTATAATTTTCGTTCCACTGTTTTAAATTTATAACAGTGACTCCTAAATGACGTTTAATTAATAACGATTCATTTCATTTTGAAAGGTTGTTTTTATTTCCATTGCATGTTTTCTCTTTCTCATGAATACTAGTTCAAAATCATTCGGAAGGTTTTAACGTAATGAGACAGGGTTAGCAAACTGTATCCCATATACTGTGCGTTTTGAATAAATACCTGGTTTAAGCCAATAGTAGATAAGTTTTATCATTCTGGATTATATTTTATTTTATGTCAAAGTTTTTTTTTATTATATTCTTCGTTTTCTTAATAAGCTTTTCGATGTCCCATAAAAGAAGAAATTCCGAGGGATATATATATTTTTTATTGCTTCTAATCCCTTCAAGCCATCCAAATGCTAGTATTCGATCTCGCTTAAAATTCTTTCAGTTTGCAGATAGGGTCTACTGGATTAGACCAAAGATATAATGCTACTCTTCTTTTTTATTTTAAAAGAAGTTTATTCTTTATACGTCTTAATCTTAACTGTCTACGTTTCTTATCTTAAGTTTCCCCAAAGGACACCATCACCTCCTCGCGTGTCAGACTTGTCTAAATTCAGAATCGATGACTTCAATGCACGAGCGTCTCAATATCCTTCTTTCCTCCTCAATGCGGTTATTGTATCGTATTTCAGTGCTATTTATAAACCTTTATTTTAATGTTCACTTCCGTAAAAATAGTTATTAAGGAAAAGTACGACATGCAACGCTAGACGGCGTTACATGTCGAACGACGAGCGCCATCTATTGAGTGTCTAATAACAAGTCAAGAAAATTATACAGAAAGGCCATTTAAGGAAATTAAGCGATGCTAGATTATAGGATGTGACCGGATGGGTGCTTATAGTGATGAATCGCCTCCTCACGTGACGCACACAACTACCCTTGTCTTATTCCGCTATCTATTTTGCATTTTAAATAAGTTATATGCACTCCGATTGTACAACTTAATCGGACTTTCTCTTATAGTGGACTCGAATATCAAGTGGGCAAATATCGTGAGTTAGAACAGACTGAGAATTCAACAGCACAGAACTTCACTTACTTACGCGCATTCACTCACGCGCGCGCACATATCAAAATAATTCAAACACATACGTGCATACTAACAACAATCATTGAATTCATCATCTCTACCGACTACAAAGAATGCATTTTCCAGTGTTTTTTTTTTATGATTTATTATCCTATAAAAGGTAATTTTGAGCTAAATGAGAAGGAATTTCACGTTCATTATTATTACGATGTCATTATTTCGACAGTTCAACTTTATTGAGTGGGCCTCTGTGGAGTAGTGGATACAAGCTTACACTTCGTCACTAGGAGAGAAAAAAAAAAAAAAGGATTTCCAACTCCACTGTGACGTGAACATTTTATTACTACAACAACTCCTGTGACTTATAAAAAAAAATATACGAGAAGGCCTGAAAATCATGTTCTCTATGGATGCTATCACGTTTTCGCATTCCATTTAAAGGCTCTTTGACGACGAGAGGTTTGAAATATGAGAAGGAGAAGCCGTGGAACGAGAAAACATTCAAGAATGCATCACGTGACCATTGAAATGTTTATAGCATTGTGGGATGGAACAAATAATTTTGTGTTCATTAATTTAGGGATTAGAATCGTGATCATCTTTAAATGATGTTATGCTTTTAGCTAGATTCAGAAATGTCATATTTCCTCACAGTGGAGGTCTCTTTCTTTGAAAAAAAAAAAAATCTCGGATTAGAAATATGTATACAATATTTTAACATATTTCAAGCTTCTTATAAAACGAGTTAAAAAGGTAACAGATTTCTGAATACGGAGAGCGTTCTATTATTTCTGAGTACGAAGGACAAATGACATCAACGGTAGAATCGTATTAAAAATGAGGATATTAAGAAAGAATATGGCGTTGTTACCACTCAAGAATTTGTCGGCAGAGCTAAGTTAGTAAGATCGCTTAAAAGTTAGTCAAACACGTGTTTGATACTAGGAAGAAAGACCAAAATTGATTCAGTAAAAAGTGCCCTCAGAAGACCGAAATATAAGATGTGATAATATTGGGATGCTGATAAGTGCAAGATTAATTTGGAGGAAAATAGTATCCCTTGAGAGCATATATCATAAATCTGATGATGATAATGATGATGGAAATAACGATCCGAACATTTTAAATGCTTTCCTTTATGTATATGTATATATATTTTTCTTTTCTGCCAAAAAAAAAAAAAAAATCTTTATGACTGGAAGTCTTGAATCTTTGTGATATTTTATGGAAGATAAAGGATTGCAAAGTCCCAAAAAAAGTGCGACATCGTTTAATATCGTGAATTGATTCATATGCATAAAAGCGGGCAAAAATGCGATTCTCTGTCTCTGATCATCGAGAACCAATAGAATAAAAACGAATATTCTAACAGAAGAAGTTATAATCTATGCGAAATGATCTCCTCATAACTGGAAACAAATATCGATCTTCATAGATTATATCCTTCTTTCATCGTTGAAATCTAAGGATGTATAATTAACATAACTCATCTTCAAAGTAAAAAAAAAAATAATAATAATAATAATACTTCCAAGTCTCAAAGTAGAGTAATTAATCAATATGATTTATAAGATGTCTATGAGAAGAGAAGGCCCCTGCAAGCTGGTATTCACTATACCTCTGCCTTCTTATGACCTGCACCAATCCAAGTCAAAAGATTAGCATCTATTCATTCCTGCCAGAATAAAACAAAAAAAAAAAAAAAAAAACAGAATAAGCAAACATTACATTTAATACGACGTATCTTTGAGAAACGTATAAATTAATTTCTGTGCAAATATGAGTCCAAAAACATCGTCTAAGGACAATGACCTCCTCCAGCAAACGTCCGTAACATGGCCTTTGTCAATAATAGATCACTACAAACTTCCAAAAAACGCAAAACATCTCTCTGAAACGTGTTTTTATTTATTTATTTTCTCGTGACTACATATATAAAGATTGTGCATAGCGAAATATCCATCAAGGAAGAAAGTCTTCGCGAGGTTAGAAAAAAAAGAAGCAAGAGGACTTATTTATTTATTACCGAGTCACTACAATGATTACCTCCGTACGTTTTTCCTTTCACCATAAGCACAAAATGGCATCCCTTCACACGTTGCCTGATCTCGTACCAACTTTCTCTCCGCATCACGGTTTAAATATACGATGACATACTGCACATGCGTGGCGAATGACAAGCAAATACATTCCCAGCAACACAACCAATATTTCTTTTTGGTTCTCCACCTCCTGCTTGTTTTTGGTGATGAAGGAACTGGTTGTTCGTGGAGCTCCCTCTAACCCCACAATCAACGAAATTTACTAGTGACCATTACCTACCCTTTTCTCTGAGGGAGTTCCGAGGCGAGGTTTTAAAATGTGCGAATTACGCAATTGTAAAATGGGGGGAGAGGGAAGGGTGAGGAAATGACTCTTACTTGACCTAATAAGACACCCTTGAATCTTTCCTGTTTTGTTTTTTTTATTATTATTATTTATGTGTACATCTTTGTTAATTGGATTTAATCGGTTTTTTTTTTTTTTTTTTTCGAGCGAATACTTTAAACATGTCAGGATACAGTGTCCGTGTATATTAGACCTAATCTTTCGGACATTTTACAGCAATTAAAAATGGGGGAGAAAAAAAAGGAAAATGAGAGAAAGAAAGACAGACAAAATTTCATATCTTGAGAGAAATTATTTTGAATTTTAGACAGATTAAGTGAAGCCATTTCAACCTCATAAATAAAAAAAGGAAAATGCAATCAAAATATCAAACAATATCGAGATTGCTGTTTTGATCTGAATGTAAGATACTTTTGAAACAGAAGACATGTAGGATAATTAAGCCTTTTTTTTTTTTTTTGCATATGTGTCTATTTTTTAAATAGACACAAAAGGGTTATCAAGCGCTATGGAGCATGAATCTACAAGTGCTACGAATTTAGCATTGATTGTTAGTTGAAGAGTGAAACGACCAGGGCAGACCCTTGTAAATAGAAGTTCTACAGTAAGTAAATAGAATTTCATTACTAGAAATAAGTTCTTTAAATGAAAACATAGTCAGATAATCTGAAAATAGTGTTTTCAGATTATCTGGCTATGAATGGGTAGGCAATGGCACAAAAATGTACTATAGGTTTCCATTCTTTAGTAATTGGGAAAGACATAAAAAAAAGCGAAAGATAATAATTTCATTTAGGTTAAAATAACAGAATAGTATTCTAACCAACATATTGTTAATTCAGATCCCTCAATGGACAGGAATGTTATTGAATGTCTTTAGGTGGGAGATGAATTTCATCTCCTGGTCTGTTGTCACCGCCGTTCTGCTTATTGGAGGCTTGAAAAGTTCCATGTTTGGTCTCTAAAATAATAATAATAATTCTTTAACCCACTCGTGATACTGAAGTACTATAGGTTTATGATCTTTTATGGGTTGAAGGTACATAAAAAGAGTATTCATATTTTTGAAAAGAAACAGCAACGTCTTCTCTAGGACTTCTCTGTTCATAAATGTTATTATTATTATTCTCATCATCAACGTGAGAGTGAATGAAACTTGATATAAATAAATATGAAAAACTTATGGAATTAGTGACATCACAATCTGCGTTTTGTCGTAACCCTCACATTTAAATTTTATCATTAATTCCATATATTATTACGTTTTTAGCAATAGTCAACAGTATCCTTGATTGATTTCCTTGGCAACCGTTAAATCACTGTGATTTCAATGACAAGTTCTATAAAACTGCTTCAGTAAATTTCAACTAAAGCTGTAGCATGTAGTTAGCATAAAATTTTATCAAAAAAAAAAAAAAATTCTGATTTCAAGTGAAAATGGAAATGACGTTTTGTTAAAAATCTCGATTAATATTACAAAAAAAAAAATATTTATATAAAAAATAATTCGTTCAGTTCACTAGTGACAGCGAGTAAAACAGATAATAAGGTCTATCTTCATCAAATCCATTCCCCACCCACTCGATATTAAAGTAACTCTTAGGGATGAAAAGACTGCACCGTATCAAACGAAATTCATCATCACTTAGTGCGCAATCCCTAAGTTTGCTGCAGAATTTCTGGGCCTATGCCAGTAACTGCACATGTTAGAACTGCATATTCACACTGGCCAATACCGTACAAACCACGCCTTCCATCTGATATTGATTCGTTCTGAGGAAAAGACTTGGGAGTGGTAACGGTAACCATGACAACTACTTATAGAAGGTTGGCTTCTTCAGGGAATGAAGAAGTTCCTGCATGAAGCAAACAAAGTAAATTTGTAATTTAAGAGTACTGGAGCTACATCCTCACCTATATATATATATATATATATATATATATATATATATATATATATATATATATATATATATATATATATATATATAGGAAAAAATATATATAAGAATCAAAATATAATTGCATTTACGTACCTGCAGCTGTTGTCTAAACAGAGCAAAACATTCAATACCAAAACCAGATCATGTTGCTATGAGCTAACTAAACTGTCCCTTAACCAAGGCCAACAACGTGCATTCTACTAGCATCATCTTATATGTCATTACTCACCTATTACACCCTGGCGGGAAAATGACACGAATTATAGTCATGTGACCTCGCAGTAATGACATATATGAATTAATTAACAGCATTGCTAATTCGCTGGAAAGTGGCCAGATTTTGGCATTCCGACTTCCTCCTGCTACTGTTTCTGTCAATTAATTACACGCCATTATCGTAGTCTTTCAAAGAAAATGATTACGTCAGATGGGTCTTACTGATATACTGGTTGGAAACCGTAATAGGAACACTCATGACACATTTGTCAGTAATACATTTTCTTAGATGATTCTTATAAATAACGTCATAACTTTAAATCATTATGTATGATTTTCAGCATGTAAGTTGCATGTATTGATAAGAAATTATTTAATAAATCGATATATTTAATAATAATTGAAGTGTTCAACGCCCTCTAGTAGATAAAAAATACAAATTGTGCATGCATCTTTCTTGTCTTTCTCTAAATTAACATGCTAACAGCTGTAGCCAGTTTAATTGATTTTTTTTTTTTTTTTTAAATATTTGTCCGTATGACTACTGAAACAGACCACTTTGGAATCTTTAATTCTGTGTATCATTTCGATTTATTAAATGTCAATTTTTGAATAAGGAAAGAATATTTTAAAATCTGTGAGCGTTTCATATGAGTCGAAGGATATTTCTTTTAAGAATTTTATCCGATTCTATACAAAATAAAAACACGTCTTTTAAGATGCATTTGGGAGCCGCTGACCGCTTTAGGTGGTTGTGACTGATGCGAAATGTGGTGGTGAAAGTCACGAATGTGGCCAACACCCCTTCTAACTCACGACATAACCTCAGGAGAAGAATAATAATGTCGGAAATAACACCGTAGGTTTGACCTCTAGTATCACTTAGAAGCTAATTCCCAGCTCAAGCGGGAACAGGTAAAATTTCACAGCATGCTCGAACGAGGAAAGAAATGAATAAAAATAGAAGATTAGGTAGATGAACGTCTTAAAAATTCATTGGGATAGAAAATACTAGAGGATGAAGTGAAGAGCATTGAAATGCCTTTAAATAATTATGTGAAAAACCACTAAATACCAAAGAAAAGCGATGGGCAAAAGCTATTTTATTTTTAAAGGTTTATTGCTGTTTCGCCTTATGGTGCCTCATCAGCATTTGAAAGAAGACATTTTTACGAAACATTTATTAGGAACGAACAAGCATTAAAAAATCATTTCTTCTTCAATTTGAGGCTTTTAATAGATTTAAACTTTCCGCGTTCCTAGAGAGGGCGCTACTATTTTCATATAAGTTTCCCGTTCCCGCTGAGACTGAAGAAGTCAAAGGATTCTCAGGTCGAGCATGCACTCAACCCCACCACGCCTACATGCTAATAAGAGGCAGCATAGAGGAGAGCGACAGGTTTGGTACACATAGGTGGCGCGCTGATCTTTCCCATGACCTTGATGGCCTTCTAAATTACCGGCGACCCAGCCCTTTCACCTCATAGCGACCTCTGGCTGAGTTGTTGTTAGTTACTGTTCAGAAAACTGGCCTAGAAGGACCACCTGGAGTTGGTACTTGTTGTAGGAGAGAAAAGAGGCAGGATTGACATACAATAGCAGCCTCTAAATTTAATGTTAAGTTGGCCCCTTCTTCACCCTAAGTTCGTATAGCACTTGGGTATTTATGCTCAAAGGAATATCTTTAAGTAGACCTAGTATTTAATCACAGTTCTGGACCTGCCGAAAAAGCGCAGCATTGGAAGGCATGGTAGGCCTAACACTTAACCAACGGTTCTGTGCCATCTGGCGAAAAAAAGGACCTCTTAGCAGGCATAGTAAGTAGGCCTAACGACCAACAATTCTGGGTCTGCCGGTTAAACAGAGTCTGTTTCCCTGGGTTGCTAATTTGATAAATTTGTTGTTTGAACGATATTAAACAGAACATGTACTCACTTCTGCTGTTGATGGTACGATAGCATGGTTATCACAAGAAGATTTATAAAGACCTTTACTCCTTATGTAACAGGAATTCATATTTTTAAGCGTAAATGATCCTAACAAAGCTCCTGGGGCGAGTTCTTTATGTGTTGGAGCATGTACATGACAATCAACTTCCTGGCTTTGATCTGAAAGAGAGATAGCATGATTTACTATTCACCAACTGCATATGAAACAGGATCTTTCTCACTCCACCTTAACATTATTTTTTTTTTCCCTTTTGTTTTGTCATTCTCATCTATCTCAACATTACTACCGTTTCCTTATAGAGTAGTTTAACTCCCCACTTCTACTTCCCCCCCCCCTCTTACGTGCCACTACGTCAACCTCAAGAAAAGGTATGTTGTTTTAGGGAGGTGGTATTTCCGTCCCCTTAAAAGACTAACGAAAGTGTCGGACTTAGACCCCATTGTTAAACCGACCAATCACAGCTCGTCGTTGTAATGTATCAGAGTACACGCAATCCCACCATCTCCGACGGCAAATAGCCATCAGCGTCCAATCTAATTACGTTCCTAAATTTGCCTCTAGTTTCCGCCCTCGGCTATTGGGCTCCTAGCAACGGTTACCTAGTCAACGTATGTGATGACATCTATTGTGACTGTATGCGTGACTTGCATTAAAAGAACCCGGATTGTAGCCAGTCAGCCAACCCCCTCAATGACAATGAATCCAATCTTTCTATTACGGTAATACTTAAAAGAAGAGATTGATAATAATTTCTCTTTATCTGTTTATTAAGTATGTACAGCACGCAGTTAAACAAAACGCATCTTTATTTTTTTTTTCAAATATTTAAATAACCAAGACAACCATTGCAGTTAATTTATATATTTATGTACTTTTATTTCAATATTGTTATGCAAACGCGAGGCTACAATAATGTCCGGAAGTTGCGACCTCGTTACTAATGAGGTCGCTGCAGTCGCAACAATAATTTTATTATTAGCCTTGCTTACTACTCGTTCAGCATTTTAATCAAAGTAGAAATCGATAGTGTAATAGCTAATAATTAATTTTGAAACAAAAGATTGCTAAAACAAAAGTGTAAACGATTTTCATGTGAAAACTACCTAGGCTGGGCGTTACCTTGGAAATGGTCAAGTCCATTGTCTTTTTGTGGTAGTTATTGTATTAAATATGCGAAATGAATTTCAAACAACCTTTATTATTTAAAAGTTAGTTTTCATTTGATAAAAAAAACACAAGTTAATATAAACCTTACTAAACTGATCAGGTGATTCATGTAACCATTCTACCCCTATCACCCACTCTAGGTTTCTTTATACTGTAAGTTGTTCTTCACTAAAAACTGATCCCACTAAGTGGCACGAATATATTAACCCTTTAAACAAGCAATGAACTTTTATATTGACTAGACTGGTGCTGCCCTCTATCGGGTATGTCAAATACTTCAATTTGGATGAAGTTTCTGAGTGATGCCTTGAACAAAGCTTCCAACAAACAAAAAATACTTGCACGTATCTGCATTTCTTCAAGCAAAGGGGAGGGACGGAAGGTGGAGTAGTTCTAGTGCAAGAGCAGTATAAACGTATCTAGCGAATTGTCCCGTAGGTCGAAGCAGTTCGAATCAGGGTCGCAAGTATGTTTTTAGCTCACTGGAGTTCCTCTATTACTCTCTCTGTATTTGCAAACACAGAATTACTCTACTACCACATCGAGCAACGATCTTTCCCCCTGTATAGTCCCCTAAGCACCGACCTTGACCCAGCATACCGTACTAATAATGGCCATTGAAACTTCCGCGGCTCACGAAGATGACACGATGCACGTGCAACTCAGCAAACGTGTGGCGGGAAAACACGCGGAGAAAGAAAGAAAGAAAAAAAAACAAAAAAAAAAAAAACCACGCACAAGAATCCTGTCGGTATTCCAACGGGTGCTTATTTGTTCTACTTTAGGAATATTTGCTCCCAGATGAACACCTCTATCAAGATTCCCCTGCTCACATCGTTCACCATAGCAAAACACATCATTATTCTCCAAGCCAGCAATCAGCTTCCTGAAATTTTCCCACTTTTCTTTATAACTGTCTGTTTGTTTGTCTCCCCCCCCCTTTTTTTTTTCAAATTTTCTTCCTGGACTGAATCGCTCGCTCTGAGACGTATTCTTTTTTTCTTTCTATATATAAATATGAATTTGATTTTGTGTATTTTTTGTTCTTTTTTTATAGTTTTATCTCATGTTTACATACGTACTCTCTCATACACATTTGTTTTTTTATATTGCTTACATATTTATTTTTCCCGTGGATATGTTATTTTTCTATTGAGCAATTTTTTTTTCTAAAGTTTTTATTAAAATTGTAAATATGAATATTTTATTTATCTCACCCTTGGCGGAGGCCAAGGGCGAGATAAATTCTGTCACCCCTCCTTTTCATAATATTTATGGACTGGATTGATAGGCACAGTCGAGGCAGTGAGTGTGTCAGAATTGGAAGATGTAGCATTGGACGTCTGCTTTTTGCAGATGACCTCGTTCTGCTTAGCTCTTCCACAGATGACCTCCAGCAGACCTTGGATAGGTTTGTAGCTGTTTGTGCAGACGCCGGAATGAAGATTAGTGTGGCCAAAACTGAAACATTTGTGGTCTCAAGACAATCATCCCAGTGCACTCTACATGTAAGTGGAGTCCCAATGAAGCAGGTGGAGAAGTTTAAATACCTTGGGTCCATATTCACGAATGTTGGAAAATGGGACGTAAAGCTAGATACTCGAATTGGCTTAGCAAGCTCAATATTGCGGGAGCTTGGCCGTTCGGTAGTATTGAAGCGGGAGTTAAGCCAGAAGGCAAAGCTGGCTGTCTTCAATACAGTCTATGTCCCCATCCTCACCTATGCTCATGAGAGTTGGGTAATGACCGAAAGAATGCGGACACGAATCCAAGCGGCTGAAATGAGGTTCCTTCGAGGGGTTGCGAGGCTGACAAGACTCGACAGAGTCAGAAGATCTGCAATTCGAGAAACCCTCAATACTCAACCGCTGCTTCTCCGTGTTGAGAGATCACAGTTACGTTGGTATGGGCACCTGGTCAGAATGCCTCTCTGGCCCCCCACCCTCTTTGCCAAGTCAGAGGGTGGGAGGCCACGTGGAAGGCCAAGGACTCGCTGGATAGATTATATCCAAAACCTTGGGTGGACACGTTTGGGAATCCCACCAGAACACCTGAGCTTGGTGGCAGAGGATCGTGACCATTGGAAGTTCCTCTTGCAGCTGTTGCTCCCACAACCCAATTAGGAAAGGTGGGCCTTGAAGATGTACGTATGTATATGTATTTATCTCACTTTATATATATATATATATATCACTCTCATACACCATTTCTGTTTTTATATACTGTTTATATATTTAATTTTTCCTATTTTATTTATTTATCGGAGACAGAGTTAATCGACCGTGAGATGCGGTGATTAATACCCTTGGAGGGTAATGGATGGCAATGCTGCAGCCAATGAAGTTTTAACTAAGACTCGGCTATTGCTGTTACCCTCTTGCCATGACATGATTAGAGCTTTAATAGCTCAATAACACCTTATCCCTACACTGTCCTCTACAGATAACGGAGAAGATGAAAAGCATTCTTGCTTCGCCCCTTTAAGCCAGTCCTCATAAGGATTTATTTATCTCACTTTTTTATATATATCATACTCTCGTACACCATTTCTATTTTCATATATTCTTTATATAACTAATTTTCCCCAGGAAGTGTCATTCTCATATTCAGTAACATAATCCAAGCCCCAGTTTTGGATTATCAGACATAGTCAAGAATGATGAGTCAACGTGTGATTACATTTGTGGCTTATTTAAATTGAATTCTCTTCCTGTTAATCTACCGTTCGAAGAGCTGATCTTTAACATTAAAATTCTTGATGAATATCGAAGTATTTCAACTTTGTATATTCACATGTTCTCTTCCTTTTGCTCTGACTTCCATCCACACTACTGTCGAAGCAGTCTTTTTCTTTTCTTTTTTTTTGCCTTTGTTTCGTGTGATAAATAAGAAAGAAAAATAATCTTAATTTTCATATATCAAAAAAGGTTTTTTAATTTTTTTTTTTTACATAATGCTCATCGTGTGCATTATTATTATTATTTCCTGAATGAAAGAAAATATCCAAGATATTTTCTTTCCTTCAGGAAAAATTTATAATCGATCAACAAGAAACGAAATCGGGGGTATTTAGCCACTGAGAGCTTATGGCGAAATCTACGTATTATATAAAAACAAGTCGGTTTAGATACTATGGTTCAACTCGATAATACAGAAACATTGGTTGAAAATGGGGAATTTAGAATAATTGCTTTTTTTTTTTTTTTTGCATAGACAACCCACTTTTGTTATGTATAACCTAGTGAGTCATTGTAGTCACGTAGGTGAAACACCTGTTAACTGAAAAATAAATTAAAAAAAATCTCTTTTCCCTGAGGCCACCATTTTGTTACTCATTACGGAACAAGGTCTATCCTTTTCAATTTTGAGAACGATTTCGCTAATGAAAACGAACTCGTTCTCAAGGATTTTGTGGTTGTATCACTTCGATATCCTTGAACAGGGTTGTTTATCTGATCTATAATCACTGATAGTTTGATGATAAGAAATCGTGCAAATACTCAAACCGATTCGTCAATAGATATACCAAGTATTAGTTTTTTATAAAAAAAAATTTCCACAAGCGAACTATTATGGACACGTGATTTGGAATGTGGCCATGCATGTCCTTTCAATCGCCTGTCCCTCCTCCCCTTTTCCAAATTCGTATCCACTGGTTGTGATTTCCAGGAAATCTGTATGTGTGTGTGTTCATTGAAAAAAGTTCATCACTCCTCCTATCAAGTTGGGAGAGAACAACAAAAATGAATTAATGATTTGGTAAACTGATACAAATCAGTACCGAAGGAGGGGACTAATTGCACACAGAGGTATACACGGCTGATTTAACACTTCAATTGTATTTAAAGAGAAAATAAAATGTACATGTATTTTATTCAGTCGTCCGGCCACTACCACCTCATTTAGGAAACAAAACCATATGACAAGTCCTTTCAGGAATTTTATCATTTTCTTCATATTTGAAAAAGAAAAACAAAAAACACCCTAGAAATAATACACGAATGCCACCCTACCTGATGGGAAGTATCTGGACCGCAACAGGAAATGCTAATTTCTTAGATCGAAAATCTTAACAAAACTATTTGGGACGACAACAACGCCACCTGAAGTATCAGGTGGCGTTGTTGTCGTCCAATGAAGCTTTGAAGTATCCGAACTACAAGTAGATTCAAAATGCCGATAATTATTATAATGCATTATAGTTTTTTTTTTTCAAGTTATTTCCACTCCTGACAGGTTGCATAAATCTATTACACATTAGCACTGTTGATGGACTAAATATTTTTTTCTATTATTATTTCATATTTTCTTATTTTTATTTATTTTTTACGTAATCCCGAAAGTCCTTCTCTAGAGACCAAGCATTAAATACACAACAATGGTGTGAAGTATCCGAACTGCAATTAGATCGAAAATTCCAATTTTAAGATCGAAAATTTGAATAAAGGGTAGCGTATCCGCTCTCCAACCAAAAGGCTGTGGGTTCGAATCTTGCCTTGGGCATGGATGTTTGTGATTGTCTGTGAAAATACTGGTCGTGAGCGATAGATGGCGTTAGTGTAGTTGAGGTTCGCTGTAGTTGGTGGATTAAGTGGTGGAGGCCGAGAGTAGGTGCCCTCCCTCGATGAATCTGTGGAGACTCCCTGCAGGTGTCGCGTAATAATAATAATAATAATAATAATAATAATAAAGCTATCTGTGAACACAACAGTGCTACCTGGTGTGAAGTATTCGAACTACAATTAGATCCAAACTACAGATGGTTATTATAGTTCATTATTATTTTTTTTTATATTACTTCCATCCTGTAACAGATTAGCACCATAAGCGGGCTAAAGATTTTTCTAATTTTATTAATTATATTTTTTTACTTTATTATTATGTTTTTTATTCTTTATTTATTTTTTACATAATCCGAAAATCCTGTTCAAGAAGATACCGAGCATGGAACTTTTTCAAGCCACTTAAAGCTTTCATTGGTTAATATAAAGTCATTATAATTAATGTAAAATAATCGTGGTTTATATGGTTTAATTTTAGGATAAAAATGATCTATAAATGCCAATCAATTCAAAGGTTGCGCCCGATTTTTGTAAAATGTCATGACCTATTAATAATCGATAAATCATGTACCACCATTCCAGTCTTTTAAACAAAGTTCTGCAAGAAATTAGAAGGGAAAAAAAAAAACTGTTAAGTCGTCAAACAAGACCACATTTTTTTCCCCCACTGCTAGCATCACTTTTAAAAATAACATAGATTTCCTCCAATAAGCTCAATGATTCATGGTTACTCAGAAATTGTCTCTGCCAGCTAAGAACAGATTAGTATTCGCAACGCGTGGAAACACAAAAGTAGACCATCAGCTGCAGAGTCTGCGCTAAACTTGGGTCAAAGAGGTGAATATTAAACATCTACAGCGAAATGGAAGAAATTTCCTTTCAGCCATTAGGACTAAAACGACACTTGAAAAAGAAACATAAAATACGTACTTTGGTTTCAGATATACATCAAGCAGTTTTAACACGAGAAAAAAAAAAAAAAAAAAAAAAAAACCCACAAATTTCGAGCCGCCATCTGACGGTGGGTTAGGGTATTAAATGAACATCACTACTCTTAATTCTTTTTTATTTTATTTATTTTTTTTATTTAAAGATACGACTAGACTAGGAAGTATAAATAATATAATTCTTTTTTAAAATAAGGAAAATTTATCGGATAACAAACGAGATACTTTATAGGCATTGATAATTTGAAGATTAATAGGAAATATAGTTGCTAAGTGCTACATAAACAACATATACCATGACATTTTTGCTGGCATCCGCCAACGAAAAATTTATTATCATCTGCCCTTATATTTTCCGTACTATGTTGAAGCTAACTTTTACCCCGTGGTTGTTTCGGCCCAGTCATCTGCTATGGCATTTCGCCGGTCTCTTGAACATCTGTAAGCTGCCGGCACCCCAAATGATTTGTAGACTTGTCATCGCTGTGGGTTCATATTCCCCATTACCTGATAGTCGAGGAAGGTCTAGGCGCACGTGCGTGTGTGTGTGTGTGTGTGTCGTCTGTGTCGCTGGCGACCTGGCATAACACCCAAATAAAAACACCTGGCTCTACCACTATATAAGGAACGAATCTGAGGTCTTTTAACCAACTGCTACATAATTTTAGAAGAGAATAAAGTCATTTAGAGCCCTCTAAACAATGTTGATATTACATCCTAATAGTAGATTTTTAATTTTTTTTTTAATATTTCGAAATGAAATTGTACTTTTGTACACTTAGTCGTAAAAGTTAGAGAACAGTAGAAAATCTACAAGAAGCAGTTTTGCTGTTGTGTTATTCCAATAGATTGTTACTAATTTTTATATTTCTGATAAAAATATTTACATTGGACTTTTTATCATGAAAAACTGTATAGTTTGCTGTTTATGATTTCTTGAATAGTTCCTTCAAACCACCCACTTTATCGACCGATCTTAGTACGATCATTACAGAATAAATAATGAGTTTGGATGAGATAACCAAGAAGTGGCCCTCCCACTTCCAGTGGCTAAATGCTCCTGTGATTTATATGGCGGCAATTTATGTGATTACGATGGAGACGATGTCCATTATAGATCTTTCCCTAAATGTCAACCGTGTCCGGCAGGTGTCGTCTATCACTGAACGATACCAATGTTGCACACACACACACACACACACATTTCTTGCCCTTCCAGACAGTTGCAGGGGGGGGGGGTCGTAAACACGAATACAGCTGATCTTTTGGAGGCAATTTATGTGACGTTGGATATATTTAGGCGCGTGGATATATAAACTTTCTTTCTTAATAAGCGGTATATTTATTTTTAATGTTAACTCCCTTCTATGTGAGTTGAACTCAGAAAAGGTTGTTCACCTATAATACATTAGTACTGTAGGTGGGTTAAGGGTTACATAACACAGAACTTTTTCAAGCCACTTTAAACCTCTAGTAAGTGGGTTTGTGTTCTGCTTTTTGGAAAGCAGTGAGAATCATCTTCCACCTAAATACATTCACAACAGCCCCCCCACACACACAGTTGGATTCAAACCAAATTGATCGCAGTGCGAAGATGCTGTCTATTCAGTAAAAAAAAAAAAAAGGCTTTCGTAATCCTCCCCCCGTCTCTTTTTCTCTATTCCATCTTTCAGAATTAATTTAGTATTTTATATTTATTTCTATATTTTCGCTCCTTTTTTTATGGTAAATACGTGTTAAGTTTATGTATAGAACATCTACTGGTCACAAATTAACACCAATATAAGCACGTGTATAAATTCACGTGGAGAGAACACACACAAAACACAAACAAGAAAAAAATTCAATTGTTATTAATTATGTTATTGTTGATAGCGATGGCTTCAGATTGGTCAGAAATATATGAATAAACGTCTGATTTGAAAGGAAAAAAGTAACCACCATCTATTTACTAACGAATTTTACAGTCATGAACAATATTCATGACTGTAAATTCGTTAGTATTCACGGGGCTGATCTTCCTGTCCTGGGGAACGAAAAACCCGATTTTCCGGGAGGGAAAAACCCCTCTACCTTCGTATGAGAGTGGCTAACTCATCTTTAGTCGAAAGATGACCAGATAAAGGTTCCTCACGTTATAGACGAGAATTGAACCCAGGTTTTTCCGACCAAAGGGCTTCGTCTATACGGAGCTACGGAGACTCGCGTTGATTTCTTCACCTCCTTGAAATATAAATACTATCTTATAAACGATGAACACCTATCGTACATTAATACCGCGAGTGAGCTAATGGTTAAATAACCCTGAAACTCCATACTAGAGAAAAACAAATATGGCTCTCGATACTTGTTTAAGCCATAATAAGGAGGGTATTGCCTTCACAGCAGGCGATAAAAATCATCTACAACCTATTAGAAATTCACAAACATCTACAGTGGGATTCGAACTCCCAGCCTCATGGTTAGAGAACGGGTAACTACTCCACTAAGCAAACGGATCCACGGGATATTTACAATTATGCAAATACTAATGAGGAAGAAGTTGAATAACAAGAACCAAACTTAATGTGGCAAAATCTTCACGAAACATTTCTTGACTTGGCGAATGAACTATGCATGTGATTAAATTAAAAAAAAAAAAAAAAAAAAGCATATCCAAAGTACCTGACAAGTAAGTCCATGCTCTTAGAGTATATTGGGAAAAACATAGGCAATTAAGGGAGGTAGAAAAGCATCTAAACAAAATTCATGTAAAGATTTTTGAAAAATTGTACAAAATAAATATCAAAAACATGTAGAGAAACAGAAAACATCAATATATATATATATATATATATATATATACAGGTAATACAGATAATCTGGTATGGTTGGAAATGAATTAAATAAATTAACAAAAACAATAAACTAGTAATATATATGGGATATTCAGACCCAAATGGATCTGAAAGCTGATTTAGAAGTGAAATACTTAGATATCAAAGACTAGAGCCCACAGATATGAGAGTTCTGATAACAATTAGGGGAATGAACAGGCAGCATAATAAGTAGAAAATGGCCTAAATTAAAGCATACAGTTTGTATTTTAATTAACTGAACGAAATTTTAAACCAGTGGTATTATCGATGTTGCTGCAAGGTATGAACACTGCAATAAGAAAAAAAAAATGATGATTATATATTTTATAAATGTAGGCTAACCCACTTAAAACTTGTCTGCTGTACAAAATATTCAAGATCCCAAACTTAAAAATGGCTCAATTAAGTAAAAAAAAAGGTGTCAAACCTAAGCGTCTTCCCCCATAACTAACAAACCACTTTATATATATATATATATATATATATATATATATATATATATATATATATATATATATATATATATATATATATATATTTTTTTTTTTTTTTTTTTTTTTGAAGAATGTTGACAACAACTAGTCTATTAATAATATTGCATATAGTTTGATTTTAATAATGTTTTTGATTTTTTCCCTACAGTACCATCCGGATCTCTCTTTGTATTAATTACTTATATATATTATGAAATATTAAATTAAGCTACAAGATTCCCCCCCCCGTCCAAACATAAGAATAATGAAGATGAATTATGATAATTAAAATGGAGATTTTATGATAACGACTCATAGACGCAAGTTTCGTGATAAATTCATGAAACGTTAAGTTAAAGATTTCAGTTCGAATTTGACTGTGGTGGTTTATCATTAATTAGAAATGTCATTGATCGTTAGCTTTTTGAACACATACGTTCATATATATACTGTTTTTTTTTTTTTTTTTTTTTTTTTACAAGGAGAATTTTAACGCTGCGTTCAGCTTATTAAGCAAGATTGACATTCCAATTTTCTGATAAAACTTTGTTTGAATGCACTATTAACAAAAAAAAAGTAAATTAATAATTCGAAACAAATTGTTAGAAACCACGTGATTCCCAACAATAATACCAATACGAAAGCTTAGAACCAGGTTTTTTTGACTAAGTTCCGCACCCCATGTCATTGGAAAAGTATGTAACATATTTAAATTATCCTCCAGGTCCTGTTTGGCACTGTGGGGGTTGACATTCCAATAAGTCCTTGACATTTTCTAAAGGTGAAAACCAGATCCTAGCATTTTTAGACAGCGAAATTACACTGCTACCTGTTACCATAGCAACACGGAATATGCTTTTATCAACAGTACTGGTAGCCAACACACAATTACCAACTAATGCACCAAGGGATCGAGTCTTCAGAAATAAGACCACACTCATTTGTTAACAACGAGATGTTTGGTCGAGACTTTTACTTCCTCGGGCACAAAACAACATCAAAATCCAGAGATTTAAACAGATGAAACAGGAGAAGATCGAATCCCTAGACATCTGTTACTGTTTTTTTGTTTTTTAAGATGTGTTTGCATTGGCAAGCCAACTATTACCTAGATTACGAAAATATGTGCTCTGTTGTTTGTCAATTGGTAAATGACTCCTTCAATGACACCTGTCAGGTTAAAACGATAAACAGCAGTACCTCCCACACATTTATTGTCCGTTTTTCTTACCACATGTCCCTGGATCTGTGAGTTACTTCCTGATTGACTTTTCTGTAATGTATAAGAGGTGTTTGCACTTGTCACTGTCTTTTGTATCATTGCTGATGTATCTCCGCATGGAGTTGCTTCTCCTCCTACCACAAACACGCACCTGTGATGATGTAGACATTGTATTCCATGAAAATATATGGGTTTATCAAAGGAAACAATTTTAATTAAAAAGGAAGTAAAAAAAAAAAAATTCGTAACATTAAAATATGTCCTTGTTCGAAATTCAAGAATATGAAAGCTCATAAAGCAGAACTCGCAAATACGAACAAGTCAAAGTAAACAAGTAAAAAAAAAAGTAAAACAAGCCAATCCAGAATAACATGCTGCTCTGTATTAGGAACCAACACAGTATTAAGCGTTTTTTTTTTTTTTTTCCCATTCGTTCCTAATATGGCTAAGTACGCAGATGACAAAATAAAAGCCAAGCGTTTTTAGCTGCATATAAATATTACGTCATTAGGTTTAGTGACATCATCAGACTCTAATAATATTGAAGAACGATGTGACCCAAATAGTTTTACATATTTACAAAACGTACAGGACAGCAATGATGTTAAGTCAGAATTGAGTTGACCTTTGTCCTTCATGGCAAAGTCCAGCCTCTCTCTTAGGTCGTGATGGAATGTCAAGAACATCTACTTAGGAAATTGTTCTTATAAATTATTCCTTTAAGTTATTATATTTGTTTTAGTTAACCCTAACTGCGCCAATACCGAAGTAAGTATAATAGAACATCAAATTTTAAAATTGCTATTTTAAAAACATGAAGCGATGTATTCGGATTTTATATTATACAACTAACGAAGGATAATTACACACTGAGAAAAATAAAAAAAAGAAAAACATTCTACACTGAGGTTTGTATGCACTGATTATGCTTGTAGTACAAGGGCGTTCTTAAACAGGAAGTGTAAGATAGCCCGGGACTGCAGACAGGTGTTCGTGCTTTTGAACAAACAGATTACTTTTTTTTTCTTAACAAACAAGGTCTACTCTTCTGATTCTTGTATTATCTTTGCCACTCAGAAACGCAAATAAGATTATAATTGTAGAATTACAAGTGTTTAATAGATAGATTTGATTATCTGTGATGGTCAGGAGTGAAGGTGTGACAGCAAAATATACCAATAAATAAATAAATAAATAACTTTTGAATGAATTTGTTAGAAAAATAATGAAAATTTGATTTTTATAAAATGTCTGAATCTTAAAAAAACTGAAAAAAATATCTACGGCTTTTATTTCAAAGTCCTTAACTTTTTTTTTTCGATTCTTTTCTTTAAAGCCATTTAAAATGCTGCCAAAATGTTGGCGTTGTAAGTTCAATGAAGAAAACAAAATTTATTTATTATATTCATTTTTATCTAATTAAAAAAGTAACATACCGACTTTGTTGTTCTAAATAAATTCAATTAACCATTCACGCATTTTAATTAATATACTAGTTAACGCCGGCCTGGTTGGTCCAGTGGGTAGCGTATCCGCTACCCACTGGGCCAACCAGCCAAGAAACTGCGGGTTCGAATCCCGCCGTGAGCATGAATGTTTGGGATTGTCTTCCACCTTCATTCACCCAAGTATAGATACACTCTCCCAATATGGACTGGGTCACCATGGGAGCAGTAGACCCAAATCTCCCTCAAGGGGGAGAAGCCTTCCCCCTGCAGTGGGTAGAAAAATAGGCTGTTCATCATCATCACTAATTAACACAACACACACACACACACACACACACATATATATATATATATTTGTTATACTTCTAAATTTTATATTTATTTATTGTTATACGTTCAAATTCTATAGCATCTTACTTCCGATAAATAGGCGAAATAAATGTTAACTCTTGCCTCCTCTTCCTCCGCCTCCCCTAGTTATACGACCGTGTACCGGCCTTCTCTAGAAAGCTGGTTTATTCCTTATAGTAACTGTCAGTTAGAATGCGAAGAAACTATTTTACCTTTAAATTCTGCTCTCTGAATGGTAGTGTGGTTTTTAGTGGTCATAGAACTTAATCCATTCTTTTACGGATGAAGCACATGATGGTTCCTGTTACATGATTCTTACTAGAATGCAAAAATAACTTATCGAAATTAATTTAAAATGCAATCTATAGGTGATCCAGTGGGATTCAAGTAAAAAAAAAAAAAAAAAAAAATCATTGTATCAAGATATCAGACAAAGTTTTCAATTGAGGTTCACAGAGGGCGCTTTCCACATCCTTAACTAACGCTTACAAAAAAAACTTTCATAATTTCCAAAGGGATGCCATCACGAGATTAATAAAAATTTGAACTATAAATTATAAGTCATGCATTAACTCGGCCAGCTACTCCATTTGATATTACTTCTTTTTTTTTTTTTTTTTTTGTCGTTTTTAAAGACGGTTTTCTTAACGACCTCGCTTTAAAGTTGGCAGCTATCGATTAAGTTAATGTTCTTCTCTGGGTGGTTTCTGTATTCATAGCTGGGAGCAAAGTACCGTTTTGTTCTTTAACAAAACGATTTCGTGTTTGATCTTTGACCTCTGCTCCGTTTGATTCGAAATTAAAAAAAGAAAGAAGTACAAAAGAAAAAAAAAAAGGGATTAACATCCCAACAATATAATTATTACTCCGATAGTTCTCTGCAAAACAACAGTGTCCGTTTTCTTTTTCTTTTAATATACACAAAGGATCTCTTTCCCCAATCTTTCCTTACGTATATTATACATACAATAGATGACGCTATGTGGGTGGAACTCTCCTGATCTACTCTGGGAAGGGAGTGTCACGCTTGCTAGAATTGTATCAGATTCAACATCCTTGCTTATGCTAATCTCGATAAGCAATCAGCGAGATAAAAAAATCCGATATCGTAAATCGTGCATTATCTACTATGCGTCTAATCTCGATGCAGACCCGTAATTTTAATTATCGCCATTGTACATCATCTTCCTGTATAGTGAGATCCTTCAAGTGCAACGTCTTATGACTGATCTGTTTCTATCGTCAAACGTGTACAATGGTTGCCTAGTAACAGAACATTTTTCATATTGGTGGTTTTTTCTACAACTAAGAATGTATTTATTATTATTATTTTTTCTCCCTTGAATGTCTGAGAATGCGTACTGTTCGTCTTGGTGATTATAATTTCCATAATCCTTGAACTGTGTATTAAAACGAATAAGTAGAGAAGACATAGTTCTATACGAGGCGGTGCAACACGCGATGAATGGGGGAGAACAATGGCAGGCGGATCGCAAATTTTTAAATCAAGAACTGAAAAGCTGTTGTCAGAACACTTCCTTGTTTATGAATACACGATAATGTACACACAAAAGTGGTTGTTAACTTTTTTTTTTTTTTACCTTGTCTCCATCTCCCTCCTATACGCCAAAAGTAACAAAAGGGTTAACAAAGTATCGTCTGCAAGTAGATAACTAACTGATAAACGTTTGAATTCACTAAAATCTAAAGATGAATTTTGGGAAAGATTTTAATCCTGTAAGTCCTTGGCTTTTTAATAAAAAAAAAAAAACTGTTATTGATGACAATTATAAGTATGGTTGTCATGCAGATTAAAATGACAGCATATCACGTATAACAATGCAATGAACTCTACTATCACCAGATGACATACAAATATCGTTGAATTTGTGACAATTAAAGCCATGAAAAATTATCATCATTTGTAGCTAATCTCGCAATATTCTAATAGATGGCGCCAATACATAAATGCTGTCAAATACAGAAATCACAGGGCATTCTTCTGAAGCTTATCCCATTTCTATCCCCCCCCCCCATAGGAAACAATTTCACAACAGTGCAAATATAATTCACTTCGTGATTAGGACTAAGACCGACAACTTCCAGTGGCCATAAACAACAGACTCGATGTTTTCGATTGGGTGCCTGATAATAGATCTTTCTTTAAATTGAATTCCTTACTTGGTTCTTTTTTCCCAAGCACGGATGTTTTCTAGCTTCGTCAGTTGTGAATTAAATTTTAATTCGGGTGGGGGGGGGGGAAGCTCAGTTCACTTTCAAATTCGAATTTAAGTTTTTTTTTTGTGTATCTTTCCTTATTTATAAACATAATAATTTTACATTATATTACCATTTATTATCTGTGTGTAAAACAGTTTTGTAATTATTATAAATTTAAAACGCTATTTTCAGATATATTAAATAAGGATTATTAAACTGTATTTAATTTTTTAAAGAAATTTTAGATGCTTATTATTATTATTATTATTACATGACGCTTCCATAGAGATCCACTGTAACACTGCATGATCAATAGTTTTCTCACAGCGCCATCTATCAGCCGTTAGTATTTTTATCAGTTAATTTTTAATTGTCTTTAGATATTTCAAGGTTTAAAAAAAAAAGTCTGTTTGGCATTTTTACAAACAAAAATTAACTTATTAAACAATCTTTTCCTTTTAAAAACAGTATTGGAACGATAGTAACCATCAAATAAAGTAAGGACTTACATCTGGTTCACTGCAAAGAAGTTACAGTTCTAATTTTTAGTTATCCTGTTTTACATACGATACAAGACAAAGGATGTGAAGGGAGGAGGGAAGATTAAGTTCCTTGGAAAAGGTCAAAGTTCAAGATGACAATAAATATGTAAATTTCGTTTGACTGCCTACAACATAAACACATGCGGTGGTTATAATTTTATCTAATGAATCATATGCAATTTCGGCAACCGCACTCGGAACTAAAACTTCACCCACGAAGAAAAAGAATGTGGCAAATAGGACACTGCAGGGTGTAGTTCACAAACTTCATTACTGTACGAACCACAGGTGTTCCGTGGCAAACGCGATTGCACGAGAGCAGCTACACTCTTGCATGGTAGACACTAAGTGGTACCACGAGGTCCAATGTAGCGTTTAAAATGTATCCAGCAGACCGCCTCACGTGCCATCCATCACGACCTCTCTCTCTCTCTCTCTCTCTCTCTCTCTCTTCTTAACCTCCCTGCAGGCACACACCCTTCGATGCTATTCCTTCAGCCGGTCTTATCCGCTAGCTCATCTTTTTGCTCCGGAGCTTGCCCCAGGGGCGGAGGATGAGTTAACCCTCTCCTTGTAGTCGTGCTTTGCCGAAGGACAGCGTGCCGAACGGGTGTGGATGTCAATGGACGGTTCGTGAGAGGTCACCAGTCGAATCTAAAGGGGTAGATAACTATCGGGGTGAACATGAAAGAGTAAAGAAAGTTGCAACGGAATTACCCTTCCAGTTCTTTTCCCCCCCGCTAATCAAGACCGAGGGGGGGGGAGAGAAGAGTGAAGACCGGGAGGGCGGAGAGAAAAAGGAGGGGAAAGAAACGATCCCCCAGGTGCTTCTTTTTTTAAAGATCGGTTGACTCCGGAACTTCCGTCATTGATGCAACGTCCGTAGCGTTGCACATCAGCCTTTGAAAGTCGGAACGCTAATTGAAACCATTGAAACCCATAATTTTATATTCTTGATGCACACAAGACGCAACTCTGTCGTCAGCATGGGTTGCTTCCCTCAGGAATCGTTTTTCACGTCGGTAGTATTTGCATTTTATAGGTAGAAGAAGAAACAGCGGCTGATTATGAAGATTTACGGGAGAATTTAGAGAATTATTATAAATAATCTTTACGTCTTGAGACATTTATTACACACTTAATATTGCATACGTAATTTTTTTTTTTTTTTTTTTTAAAGTGAAACTTAAAGTACCATTAATGTAAGCGAACTTCAAAGTTTGTCACGCAGCTGCGAGAGTTGACGTCACTGCACTATTTTGATGTCACTAGACTTGCGCTGCTGAAAGTCAATGATATTTTGTGTTTACTGAATCGTTATCGGGGATTGTTGTTAAGAGACTATTGGAAAAGTTCAATACGAATTCAATATTTACACCTTCCGTTTATTCCTGGTATAAGCACACACGAAGAAAAGTAAAAGCTGTTCAGTTACTGAAGGTCTGGAAGGCCTTCAGTGCAACTGCTCTAGTTACAAAGTACACTTGCGAAGATAAATAACAGTAGGCTCAAGGATGTATAGATTAATAATATCAATCGGAACATAGAATAATAATAGAGCTGTTGTTATTAGTATGGGTCCACATTCTAATTGGCTGTGACAGGATTCTAATGGAAGAAGATGAATTGAGAGAAACAACTTACGAAATTGAATTGAGCAAGCAACTCGTAATCACATTCAGCTACGTGATGTCAAATACATGATGCAAATACTCAACTGTCAGAGGTAGCTTTATGTGATATGCGCAGTTCAGTTTACTCTTTCTTTACTACAGGAAATGTAAAGAAAGGAAAATGTTTTAAGTATATTAGTGTCAAGGTCGAAAGATGAATTGAGTAAAACAGAATGGCAGTTTCATGTCGTGGATGGTTTGCGAAAAATAAAAGGCAAAGGAAGTGAGCAGAATAAAATTACAGTGGTTAATAAATAATTTCAATTATTAATTTAGTGAAGAGCTTCCGCAGGTCAGTTGGTATCAATGATGCCCTTTAGTTGGAAAGACATGGGTTCGTATTCCTTATGGAACGCAGAGTTGGTCTTTTCAGCTGAAGGTAGTAGTGTATTTCCTTCCCCCAAACAGGAAAATCGGCAGACGAACACGCGCAATATACAGACCTAATACATTGGCTTCATAATCTTAGCTGCTTTGGTTGTAAATTCAAATAACAACTAAGTGGAAGCGAAATTCAGTTTTTAAACTTCTCTATTCGTGGTGAGTATTGTAGTAAGAGTTAAGCGACATCTTCCAGGCTCAATGCAAACAGAGAAACAATGTTTAAGATATAAACGTTGATTATTATTCTGGCAAGCAAACAGAGCGATAATACAAACGATGTTCCGAAAATGATGCCTCAAATTTTCTACATGCAGTTCTTAATGCAGGTTTTCAGAGAATCATTTTCTCACCCTTAGGTTTGATCTGTTGGTCATTTTCCAAATAGACAGATACCAATGCACGTAATAGTAGATCTTTGTGTATGTGTGTGTGACAGTAAATTATTTACGTGTTCAATTTTTTTTGAATATTTAAGTTAAGAATAAATTTTTAATATTAGACAGCCAGCTTTCCGCAACAAAAATTAGTTGAATTGTAACAGATAAAGAAATCATTTAATTGATTCAATTAAAACATGGATCCAATCCTTACCTTCAATCAGAGTATCCGTCTGAAGTATCTTTACTTCATCTTTGAGAAGCTAGAATTAGGATCTTTGAAAATAAGGGGAAGAAGTTATTGGTTCTGTTGCATTCATAATTGAAGATTGAGAAGTAGTCCGACGGTGGCGATTTTCCAGAAATTGTTAGTCACAGTAACTGTAGAAATGTCCATTTGATTGGCTCCGCATCCTCTTGTGACCTAACAATGAATACAATAAAACCATCTTGTATTTAAAGAAAAATTAAAAGACATGTTCAGTAATAAAACATTTAAAGAAAAGATATTCATATTTCAAAAGATGCATCAATGAACTAGTGTCTGACAACACTGACAGGAAAGAAAATATCTTTGAGAGAAAACTTTCGAGAACCTAGCTTAATAAAAATCGGAGTGATAATGGCAGTCTAACTTGTTGGCTGCTGAAGTCAGGATTAGTCATTTGCAAAGGGGAAAAAATGAAATTAGGAGTTTGTGAATACTACTAAGAGGTCTTCTACTGCTTGTTAAAGTTCATTAGCCATCAGTACGTGTTTTGATTTTATATTCCTATAGTAAAATATGTCCGCGCAGTTAGCCTAGTGGCTATGCGCTTCGAAACCATATGCCTGGGGAAGGAGTGTCCTAGGTTCGATTCCCGTCGGAGACGTGAGGAGCTGAAGGATCTTCCTCAGGCATAGCCAAGTTAGCCGGTCTTGGGCGTGGACAGCAGGGTTTTTCTTCCCTGTTTATCTAGGGTTTTTCATCCCGCAAGCAGGCAAACCGTCCCCGTGAACACACACTGATACAGTCATGAATATCGTCCTTAGGGGATGCAGAGGAGTGGCGAACCGGCTGCATTAATACGCTAGTAACCCCTCATTAGGAGAGGACTCAACCCGTCCTAGACGGATGAGAAGGATAGGACAGTAAAATATACTTGAAAAAAAATCAATGACAGTTCGCAGCTCAACCAATAGGTGGCGTAAACTTTTTCCTTTCGGAGCAAATTTCATTTTGTATTATAGAAAAGATGAGTAAATGCTTGAAGATTTTAGTCACTTGCTTGACATCAATCAAGGTTATATTTCTTTTTCATAAATGGTCAAAATGCTTTAGTGAGGCGAAGTTCAAAATTTCTGAGTGATTTGAGATTCTACTCGACTCTGAACTTGCCGATCAGGCTCAGATCATAACGAACTTAAAGAAGATGCATGACTTCACAATTTATTTTATTTTTGAGGGATTTTTTAACAGGTTACGAAGACACTGGTGATATTGTAGATACTTATATAGTTCAATGGGTTTAAAAAAGCTATCATTAGTCTTTCAAGTTTTTTTAAGTTTTTCAAGTCGTTTATTCAAATTATATAAGTTTTTCGAATTTAAGTCATTTAATTTTTGACCATATTTGAACGCAAATGTATCCAACAAGTTTCCATTTGCAGGCCTAAATCATAGACACCGATTCCGATTAACAGTGCCTGTAGATATGTCTGCAGAAAGCATCGAGAAGATATGGAGTTTCTGTGATCAGGAGTGAATGATGGATCAATAATCAATGAACACTCGCTTTTGAACTGAATATACAACTTTTAAGGAAGTTCCAGTTTCGGTCATAAGAGCAGTATTCTATCATACTCGGTAAGATTTGAGAAACTGGCAGAAAGCAACCAGTTGTGTGGTTGAGAAATAACAGAATGCTGAGGCAATATAATTGTGATATATTTATGCCAGGTCGAAGTTATTTATTCTCAAAAAGAACGTCACTTTTTGGATGGAGAACAGAATGGTTAGAAACACGATTTGCATTCAGAAGGGATTGAACTCGCCTAAGGTATGTTTCCCTGACTAGAGATCATTGTGGAGGTTATTATGGTGAACTGGAGTACCAAATTGGTTGTTGATTTTCTTTAGATTTGCCAATTTGGGCATTACAAGAGCTATGAAAGATGAAGAGGAGTGTAGGGGTGCTGTACATCTGAATAGCTGTTAATAGGGTTTGCAACCAGCGCAAGAAGACCGTTGATATACAGTAGAAAGAAAGAGATTGGTCCAATTACAGAGCAGATAGGGATGATCGTGGGATAGTAGATGGCTCAAAAGAATGATGATATGGTCATAATCAAGGCAGTTGGTCTTAGACCCATATCGTTTGTCCAGGTAGTTCATCTAAGAATTCCCGCAGAACGGCTCTATAGGAATCCATATGGATGACTATTGGATAGGTTTAATCCTCCAAGTGGTACGAAGAAGTTGATCAGTTATCTGGTCAGTATCTCCATATTTTTGAAAAAAATACTGACCTGAAAACAACGGGAAATTTATTTCAGTAGCATAAGTAGATTCTATTGGAATAAAAATGTAGATGGGTCCATAGGATGAGGCTAGTTTTAAAACGCAGGTTTATTTTTTCAGTCGATTGCATGCGTTCCGTTTATCTAAGAACAAAATAAAGTTTATAGGTGTGAAGGGATTTCACTCCCAGAAAAATACGGTTAAATCGCATTTGTTGAAAAACCCTTATAATTGTTACTTGCACCCTAGCCAGGAATCGAATCCGGGTTTGTAAAACCAAGAAAAAATAATGAAGTTACACAGAATGGGACAAGGAAACAAGGACAAGGAAAAGAAGAAAAGAAAGATTCCATTTTATGCAATTTATGATGGGTGATATTAAATTGGACATAAGAGGATTGATCTGTTTTCTGTGGGAGAATCAACGCTATTGAAGTGGGCAACGTGTGGGATATGTGGTAGCATCTGATGACTTCACATGCTGGAACTGAAGCTAGAAGCAGGACTCAATCACATTGTGAAGTGGTGAAGGATAAACTGGCGTGCATCAAGCTCTAGTCTCTAACTACATAGTAAGATAATCATATGAAAATCCACATCTTATAGAAGCATTCCAAGAAGCAACACTTATGGATTCAACTTGGTTGAAGAAACCAAGGTAAATTTGGTCAAATGGTCAACCAAGATTGCTCGTTTTTATTTTATTTTATTTATTTATGCATAGGGTTTTGTGCGTCAAAAGTTTCTTCGCCAAGTCTAGACACTAATTAAAAATTAGATTGTTTATAGAACCATTTCCAATGATTTTAACATTCTAAAAATGGTTTTCTAGCATCTGGTGCTTGCATGCTAATAGTATCCACTGAACGCATCATTGAGTAATCCAGGAATGAGTAGACAAATTCAGCATTTTCTGTGATTCTCTAGACAAGAGTTTCTTAAACTGTGAGTCAAGCTTCGAAAACTTGTAGGGGTTCCCAGAGCATACAGACATTTATAATTTATTGGATATAGTTTCTGGAAAAAAATCCGTTGATGAATGGAGAAAATATAAATTTATTAAATTGACTTATGCTACTTTATTGTCCGTAACATTATGTATCATATGTTTTTTGATTAAAATATTTTGCATAAAATGGTTCATTATCATAATTTTTTTCTGATAATTTTTTATGAAAAATTTCATGGAGTTCCGCGAGAAAGAAATATGTTTATAGAAGGTTCCGAAGCCTCAAAAATGTTTGAGACAGAAGGAAATATTTCAAGACGTTGTTGACATACAGCTGAATATGGCAGTAGCTGCAGATCATCCGCAACCAGTTCTGTCAGAGGTGCATTGAACAGTGGAAGGATCATCGCAATCTCTGCATGCAGTCAAAAAGATTATTCATCGAAGGATATAACTCAAAGTAACGTATTTGTTTCTTTTATAATTTCTCTACAGAAAATTCTTTCCTGATATTTTTGATTATTCCTTGTATTAAGAGATCCCTCCTTTAATGCGGAATGTTTAACGACTTAGATGGGAAATGTAGCATGTGAGAATTTCTATTTAAAACGTAAATTTAGGCGATGTATATTTGAAAATAACTTTTTAGATGTTTGAGAAGCAGACGATTTATTTGGATTTGTAGTAATGCTACGTCTTCTTTTTTTTTTTTTTTTTTGTTGGAAAACAACATACTTAGGCAAAGAAGAGTAAGGAAAAAAATTAATTTTATTTTTATTTTATTTATTTATTTTATTTTATTATTTTTTTGTAGCTTAACATTGAGAACAGAAGGTTCTTTCCATTCTTTCACCTTCATGAACTTCTGCTAAAATGATTAATAGCAAGATTATTTAGAGAGTGATGCAGAAATTTCCATTAGGTTGGATCTGGTGTAATATTTTAGGACCATCACTGATGTACCCTTGAAAATACGAAGTTCAGAGCCTTCCGTCCCATGCTGCCAATTCCTTCCCGTAATATTAATGTCGAATGAAATTAGGCCTAAGTCTATGGTGTATTGAGTTTGTAAATTGTTAATTCTTCTGGAGCGGTTGGCTTCTTTGAGTGTTTAAAAACCAGAATAGTTAGAACGGGAGAGAAAAACCCTGCTGTCTGTATTAGATGGTTCAGATGTCTTTATAAAGCTCCGTTCAAGAAGGAAATAAATCGAACATTTGTTTTCAGTGGAATTGCAAATGTCGAACGATTCTCTAGACTGTGCAACTGAGGCGTTTCACATCTCGTAGAATCAGTCTTAGAGAGAGAGAGAGAAAATCGAAAAGAATCGGGGAAAGGGTATGAAAGCCAGAAACTTTGCTTAGGTAACCAAACAATTTTCCAACTTTAGGCTGCCAGTAAGCAAAGCAATTATATTTCACCGACCAATGAAATTCATCAATTCTAAAGAGTAAATGATATTTCCAGCAACTAAGAAATGAGTTTTTGCGATTGCAATGCTCGCTGTTTTCGTCATTGCCCTTTAAGGACAACTGATCGTACTAATGACGACGAGGAGGAGTCCACAACTGACAGGAAATGGCTTTCAATTGACCTTCAACACAAATTCCTTTCTGATATCTTCATTTTTCATACGATTCTGAAATTGATAGCATTTGTCCACTCTCCCCCCCCCTCACTTTTTCTCAGAACTTGTTTTATTTGTAACTCAATTGTCAGATCCATAAAATAAAATTAGTTTGAACAATGCTAGTTATTTGTTTTGGCCAGTTGTTCTTTCATTTCATATAAATTTAATCAGTTAAATAACGAGTTTTCCATGTTTTGTTTGCAATCTTCACAAAAATTGTATCCAGGTAGCTAATAGATTTTATATATATATATATATGTGTGTGTGTGTGTGTGTCCCCTGAAGAAAGGTTATTTAATGAACTTGCGCATTTATACCGAGCGTGGGCTAAGGATTTATATATATATATATATATATATATATATACAGGGTGTTCGGGATAAATTTGACAGTTTCGTAAGGAAAAAGAAAATCTTCTTTGTATCTATTAAATTTAATGAATTGACAAAAAAACATTACAGGCAGAGTTAATTACAATACTATCAACAAGATTTACTCAAAATAACCACCATTAGCATCGATCACAGCTTCAATTCTGCTTCGGAACCTCGAACAAGCTGATGCTACAGTCTCCCTGGGAAGGGCCGCAAAAACTGTTTTAATTTTATCCATTAACTGGGCTTTTGTATTACTGGAAGTGCGATTGGTGTCTTTTTCAACTGCGCCCCATACAAAATAATCCATGGGGTTAAGGTCTGGGGAGTTTGGAGGCCAAACATTTGGACTGGTGAAGTCGTAGAAATTTTCAGACAACCATTTTTGACTTTTCCCAGAGGTGTGGCAAGGGGCCGAATCCTGCTGCCATACATACGGCCTACCATTGGCTACCCTTGTTATCCAGGGCTTGACTACAGTTAGCAACTCCACGAACAAAGCCCGAATTCCAATGCCAGGGTTCTTCAACACCTGTTCCTGCAGATTTGCGAGGAATTCTGCTGTACGAACGCAATCAGATCGTCTGCTAGGGATCTTTCTTCTTGCTACATCCTCGTAGTCACCATTGCAAGTCTCTAGTTCATGCCTGATTGTTTTTACTGTATTCAGGGAGCATTGGGCAGCAGTCGTAATATCCTTATTTTGATGGCGGGCACGAATCATCATGATACAAGTTATTCTCTTCCATGATTCAGGTGGGTTCCAGCTATCCATCCTTTCTGACATCTTGTATATGAATGAAGAAGGGTCCAAACTTTTAAATGAAGAGAAGTGTGTGTTAATACATGTAACTTACGGAAAAATATAATTAATTATAAATATGTCAAATTTATCCCGAACACCATTGGCTACCCTTGTTATCCAGGGCTTGACTACAGTTAGCAACTCCACGAACAAAGCCCGAATTCCAATGCCAGGGTTCTTCAACACCTGTTCCTGCAGATTTGCGAGGAATTCTGCTGTACGAACGCAATCAGATCGTCTGCTAGGGATCTTTCTTCTTGCTACATCCTCGTAGTATATTATTACAATATATACATTGTAATAATATATTACAATGTATATATATTGTAATTTTGTTTCATTTTTATATAGTCTGGAAACGGTGCTCTACAGACCAGACATGGAACTGTTTTCAAGCCACTTCAGGCCGCCAATAAGTGGGGAGATGGAAGAAAAAATAGCTTATGACATGTTTGTGTCCTGTTACAGAATAAGAAGAAAATCAGTTAAGAAACCTTTGAAATGAAATGAAAGGGAAGAGAGCGAAAGATAGAGGATATATTCTATAAAAAAATCCATAAAACAAAAGATTTACAAATTCTATTTAATTTCAGATCAGAAAAAGATAATGAATTGAATAAAAGATAACTAAAACAGCAGCTAGTGAAGAGGACTGACTGGAGAGTCAGATTCCAAGATGATTTCTAAATAAACAAACTATTTGTTTGTTTATTTGGAAATGGACTTTTGACGGAAACTTTTGACGTTTCCTAGCAACCTTGGTGTTTGACTCAAAAATGAATGGATGAACACCATACAATATACTTCATTGTTTATGTTTTGTTTTAGGGCTTTAAGTCAAACACAGGTAGCTTGGAATTTGAATCTCCAGTTGTTGTCATACTCCCGACTTACCAAAGAACACTTTGACAATACTGATACCTTTCTATATGTTAAGACCGGAATGTTTGCCTCATTTTTTGTACTAATAGTGCACTGTTAGTGCAATGTATTCTGTATTAATAATAGAAATATTCTCTTGGAGTCGCAAAAGACAAAAATAAGTTTTTGTCTCTCAGGATCTTCATGTAGGTCTTTGTTTTTTCCCATAATGTTGATGGAACAAACTTCCAGAGTGGAGAGTATTTACTGACTCACATTAATCCCTTTGCTGTTTGAATTTATGGACGAAGTACCTTAATGAAACATGTGGTTTGCCTGTATTGCGAGATGAAAAAAATTCGGCCACCTCCGTATATGTCCGGCTAACTCACCTTTAGTTGAAAAGCCCCAATGAAGTTTCTTCTCGTTTTAGACGAGATTTGAACCCAGGTCTTTCCAACTAAAGGGAATCGTCAATAGACTGAACCACTCCAGGTCTCCAAGAAGTAGGATGGTGATATCACTCACACTGGAGGCTGAAATTTATTTACTTACGTAAAGGAATTCACAAACAACTCAACAGGCAATCAAATATCCTACAACTGTTGCCATCTGTACTACTGCCATAACAGAGCCAAATGGATATTTCAAGATTACAATGTTGATCTACTATGAAGCTTAATGAAACATTTTATTAAAGCAATGAAGATTGTTTCACATTTGGAAAGAAATGATGTACTTCACCCTTCAAATAGGTTTTAAAAAAAAGTCCAATAACTTGTCTCCGTTAGTTTCTTTTAAAGTTCATTTCCGAACCAGTTTAAAAAATCAAAGAATTTGCAAAATTCTCGAAAATATTTGTGCAGCGGAAAACCTGTTATCAAAAATAAATGGCTAAAAAAGAATTTTAAATACTGTATGTATTAAAATACATTATTTTGACATTTTACTTTCACTATTTTAATTATTTTTCGGGCATCTTTGAAATGTTACTTTCCAATTAAATAATCATTTTCTACAAACGTTTAAATGGTGTAAGAAACAAATCTGAAAAGTAGTTGCTCCATCTGAAACTAAATATTATTTTTGCTTTATTTTATTGTAGTTTTATTATATGATTTATTTTTATTTATATAAATTCATTTTAGTTTCATTTATAATCTCTTTAAACTATTTCTCTTTAATTTTTATTATTATTTTTATTATTATTATATCAATTTTGAATTATCACATTATCATGTAATTACCGAATTGAAATAACTGATAGCCTCTTTTAAATTTTCCTGTGACTAGACTTTTTTTTTTGGTAGGAAGAGAATTCTGCCACGTGCTGTTAGATATTAAAATAAATACAGGAACTAGAATGATGTATCATCTCACGAAGCAATCGCTCTGTGATGCTAAAAAGTCTTACCCTTATCAATCAATCTGTTACGAAACAGACAGACAAATTTGCTTCTGTGAGGGGGGAAGAGATATTTATACGGGTGTACATACATGAAAGAAAGAAAAAAAAACACTGCACGTGTTGCGAACAACAATCAATGTAATCATTGTTGTTCGCTTACAATGAATTGTTGTTCAATGCGAACAACAATTCATTGTAATAATAACTATGACAGTTTAAAAAAATTATCGAAATAACCACAATTGAGTTATAATAGTTCAAAATCAATCGATTCTTCATAAACATTGAATGTTCAAAACTTTAATTAGTTATTTCAAAAAAACGTATTGAACTTCAACTGAATTAGTATTCCGCGGTACTGTAAAACTACTCAAAGTACTGGACTTTAACAGTTCTTTAACCGATAAAACAAAATAAGCAATTTAATTACTAAACTCATAACTCTTCTTGATAAATTTGAAAGTACTTATGACTAGATTTTAGAATTGATGGATTTATTCTAAAAAAAAAAAAACGATAAAAAATGTGAATAAGTATAAAGAAGCTAGGATACGGTAGATTAACATGGACGAAGAAAATCTTTATAACGGCTTTTTTTTTATTTTTTTAATTGAAGGTGAGTTAGCCGGTCCCATAAGGAGGTTGAAAACTCTTCTTCCCAGAAACTGGTGTTTTTCAACCCAAAAGACATTAAAAAAAAAAAAAAAAGACATCCACTAGTCAGAAGAGCAGGTCCAATTGTAGATATAACACTCTGGCCTCATAGCCTTAGCTGATTCGGGCCTAACTGCAAATAACCTGACATGGTTAATGGAATTTTATTCCAAGTACTGATCAATATTATATTAGCATAGAAAATATTTCGATATAAACATGTTATATAAACAGGTTTTTCCGGTATATGTTTGTCACACGGAGCTAATATATAGAAATAATAAATCCTTAAGAATCCCAGGCTTTTGTTGAATTTCTTTTAAACCAAATCCCAAAAGTAGCTCTAAAATGATTCGCCCTATACGAAACCAAATTAAACAAAAATCTGCCCTTCCTAAGAGATTTATGTTTACGCTTGTATATACAAGAGAAGAAGAAAATAATCAGCAAAGTAAAAACCTTGCTGCTAAGCTAAAAAAGTGTGAAGTCAGCAGAATCCGAAGCTGTATATTGGTAAGGCTTACACATCCTTTAACCTAATCAATATTTTCGACACTGGTTTCACGGAACTCACTGACCCTTCAGTATGTTTCGTGAATCACTAGAGGTCGCCACTTTTGTTATTATCATTGTTTTATCTTCAAATTATTTAAATAGAATTAATTATTCTAAATGAAAATAGTCAGTTACCTACTCTAGAAGATCTATTGTTATCACTGAAGCCGTTTTATAACGATCAAACACCATTATTGCCATTTTAACTGAAATATTGATAATTTATTATTATTTATTAAAGTAATTATAAATATTATTTATTTTATTATTTATAATTACTATAATATTTATTTAACTACAACATTTATAAATTATCTGATATATATTAAGATTTAAAATAATAATAATAATAATAATAATAATAATAATAATAATAATAATAATAATAATAATGGAATCTAAGAAATATTATTCTTAGTTTGAAATGTTTTTTCTCGTTCTTTGGCAATTATATTTCATTTCTAATCTATGTTTAATATTTCATCTACGTTCAAGCAATTTCTAGACAGCGAACTTTGTTCCGTAGCACATAATTTAAACTAAAAATCTCTTACAGAAACTTGGTTTCCGTATTAAAAAAAAGCAAATAGTGATAGTCCTACCAGATATCCTAGTACACGGACTGCTCGAAGGCGGCGCCCCTAGCAACAATGAACTGCTCATGTGAACAGACAATGGTCAAGTACTAGCTGTACTTTCACCTGCATGTCCTAGGTAAACGTATCTCGTCTGGGCTTCGAATACAAGGCACACACAAGTATGGCTTGAAAATAGGTAATTGCGTTTCACGTATATTAGTCACAGTTGAGATAAGGAAACGGCAGAAGCACACGAGAAAAACAGTGGGACACTATAGGGTCTACTTGAACACCATTTCAGTCTATCATTACATCAGCTTCTGCTTCTTTTCAAATCTTGCCCCGAAAACGCAGTCGTAGTAGTAGTTGATGATGCTGGCTTCCTAGAAAGTCAAACACGTGTTCAAAATAGCGACACCTGCACCTGGTATCACGTACAGGTAGTGTGAGCATTAAGATCGTGGCGCTCACTGACCCTTGCCGAGGTGAAATGCGAAGTAAACCACACACACACACACACACACACACACGCGCACAAACACAGCCATTAAAGTGGATTAAGTACGAACACGGCGAGTGGAAACCACGTGGTACGTACTCCTGAAATAACAACTTGCCGTGCTGTTCCGACACTACTAAAAACCGACTGTTGCTCGACTACTCGCGCGCGCTGTCGTGTGGTTTGTGTGTGTGTGTGTGTATGTGTGTGTGTGTGTGTGTGGACGTGAGTGCGCGCACACACACACACACACACAGACATAGCGAATATCATGCCACCTGCACGTTATTACCACTACCTGTGTGAGAACAGTTTTGCCAGCAGACACTAATGAGAGGGCTCTAGGACCTGATCGGGTGGCTTGATAGCTGGTGCCCTTCCCCTTTTTCTCTTCCCTCCCCCGTGGTTCTGATCTTTCATTGGTTGCGGTAATAGCCACGAATCACGCCAGTGCCTCACTAACCGTCACTACCTGGACTTGTTCTGTGCCGGCCAGTGGAACTTTGTTTCCTTGTAAACTAATATTGCGCGTGTAGTTAACGGCTGTTAATATTGCACGGGAAATACATCGGTGATAGAACATCTTGACATCTTTTTTTTTTTTTTTTGCTATTATAAACTTGGAGTTTTGAAAATTAAAACAAATTTATTTATCTGTTATTATCTCAACCTTGAAAAACTGATAAATCCGCATAACGAAGGCTGACCAACGAAATTTTACTTTGTAACCAACAAATCCGAAATGCACACAGTTCTATTTGTAGATTAATTCGATAAACTTAATGGGCATTTGATAAACCTACCAACAACCCAAAGATAATGCTAACTACTCATTCCTCCTTTTCATCGGATGCTTATCTGTGTGGCTATACATAATAATAGCCCAACAGCTCCATAAATATATCTTTCCCGTTCAGATCTCTTTTTTCTTCTCTTTATATCTTTCTCACTATCAGTTGATCTACCTTTCAATTCATTAACCTCTCTGTCAGTTATCAATCTGCCTTTTTTTACGTTATTTCTCTTTCTTCTTTAACTTTGTATCTATTCCATTCGCCTTCTGGTATTCTCTCTGTCTTCCCCATTTATTTTATCTCCTCTTTCTGTTTCCTGTTAGATTTTCTCGTCCCCCCCCCCTCTCTCTGTCTGTTTCATATGATAATCAACTGGTTTACGGTGCTCAAGAATGAATACAAATCGTTGAAAGTATTTCTGACACGAACTTAGGACTTTTAGTTCCAAGTTCGTGTATCCCAAATGAATCTTCATATCTGTGTAATGTCTACCTGGTTTTCCCTTTTAGTCATTTTCGACCGTAGGTGTCTTTGTAGGCATTGCCCACAAAGTATTCCTGGTGGTAGTTTTTTTTTTTTTTTTTTTTTACAGGGTAGCTCACCATTGCTTTCCCCAACTCCCCAATTTTTTTCCGAGTTCGGGACTAGCAAATGGCTGGGACGTATTCGTGACTAATCCATGTGTGTGTGTGTTCTGGGGGACGAAAAACCGAGTTTCCGGGTGAAAAAAAATCCCCTACTTCCGTATGAGCCCGTCTAACTCACCTTTAGTCGAAAGAGACCAGAGATAAAAGTCCTCACGTCACTTGACGGGAATTGAACCCAGGCCTTTCCGACCAAAGGGGCTTCGTCTATACTGACTGCGCTAGGAGGCTCTGTGTAATGTTTAATATCTATATAATAAACGTATGCTGTTGTAAGCATAACTGAATAATTTTTCATCGGCTTAAATGGAAAAGAATCGGAAAGGAAGTTAAATCGCTGAATAATAATCACAGAAAATTTGCTCCTTCTCCTGTAACTAAATCTTCCCCTCATAACTATGCCTTCTCGACAACTAGGTGACTTCCGAAAGGGAGATAAAATGGAAAAGAAGTCTGCCTAATTTTTTTGAAAATATGTAGTTGTATATATGCTGTTTCTTTCTTCGTGGTTAGTCAGCTGAGAATTACCTTTATTTCTGTTCTTAAGATCAGCTAACCAAAGACAAAATTCAAATTATCTGACACGCGCATCCACTAGGACAAGAAGAAGTGTGACATGTCAGTCGCGTGTCCGGATGTTTGTTGACAATATGTAAATGAAGTTCATCAACAGACATCCATCCAGGTTTTTCTTGATCGACTGTCCAGATACGACACGCTATGCAATGGACGGTAGCCTTGGCCTCTTTAGCCATCGTTTCCTTGCAAATGTTGCCGGTTTCAATATCACCAATGGAAATGCCCTCTCTGACAACTTGTAATTGGTGTCATGAATAAAAGTGTCACTGAAAGGTGCTCACTACGACTGTCTTTTAATACCAGTAAGGCGTACACGTGCTTTACTAGTGTTAAAAGTGTGTCACACACACGCACGCGCACTGAATTCAGTATGAAGTTTTTTAAATCAAAGATGTTCGGACGATATTCAGTTATTTGATATCGTTTAACTTTTAAAATAGATTTTTTTTTTCTCCTTTGCGTTGGACCAGAACTGTTCCATCTCAACCTTTCCAACGTAAAGAAGAAAAAAAGAAAAAAAAAATTGAACAAAATTTCAAATAGGTCCATACCGAATGAGTTGACGGGACATATCAGATTATTGCAATATTGAACAATAAAATACAAGACTCGATTATAGTTAAAATGATAGACAAAATGAAAGAAACAAAGCCCTGGATTACACAGGAAATCAGACACTACATAAAAATTAGAGATAAAGTGTATAAAAAGTTTAAAAAATACCCGCACAATCAATATTATGAACACAGTTTCAAGTATATACTATAGAAATCTAATACACCATAAATGAAAATAAAATAATAACGAGTACTACAGAAATGAATTCTTAAAATGCCAAAGAAACCCCAGAAAACAATGGAAGTTTGTGAATAAATTAATCGGTAAAGATATACACAAACAAACCCTCCCCATACTAAAAGATATCGATAGGAATAGAGAAAAATGGAGACAGAGGATTAGCTGAAGAATTCAATAATCACTTTGCCAGTCAGTGATAGCATTCTGGAAAATGCTAAAACCCACCCCCTGAGAATTGCATTCCCAAGAGAATTGATAACTCCATATATCTTTTCTCCACTTGTGAAAACGAAATCAAAAGTGTTATAGCTAGCCTAAAAACAACCAAAACTTTACGTCATGGAACCCCTATTTTACATTTTGAACTGATGACACTGATGACAGGCACGTTTCCATCGGATTTGAAGAGGACTGTAGTTGTACCTCGTATTTACAAAATGGGAAAGAAAAATAACTTGAAAAATTACAGACCGATCTCCCTTCTACCGGTCTTTTCGAAAATATTAGAGAAGGTAAAAAGTAGACTCGTGATATTTTTGGACAAAAACAACTTCTTTTCAAAGAATCAATTTGGGTTCAGGCAAACGTTTACCACAGAACATGCTTTACTGAACTTCACAAACACAGTTTATACCTCCCTAGATGAATATAAACTAACATTAACAGTATTTTTAGGTATACACAAAGCTTTTGACACTGTATCACATGAAATTTTAATAAAAATATTAGAAGTCATAGGAATACGAGATACTGCCCTAAACCTGTTCAAAAATTACTTATTGTAAAGTAAGTAATTTTGATCACAAATTGTAAAAATAACAACAGCTATAGCAGCTCCAAAACAGTAGACTGCGGTGTACCACAAGGATCTGTCTTAGGGTCCAATTTTATTTAGTATTTATATCAATGACTTCTGCAGTCTTAAACTAAACAGTAAAATAAATACTTTTGCAGATGATACAGTACTAATTTTCTCTGCGGATACAGCCGAACAAATGCAGACCATAGTGAATGCTGATCTTTTAAAAGTAACAAATTGGTTCCAGTCAAATAAACTCAGTCTGAATGTCTCAAAAACTAAGATATGCAAATTTTAACTTGCGAAATACAACTGGCAAAATGAACTTTACTGCACAATAAATTATGCATAATTGGAATTGCAGGACAAATTGAAATTGCAACTGCGAGGAAATAGAAAAGTCAGTGTAATAACTTACTTGGGATTAAAAATTGATAGTAATTTAAGCTGGAAACCGCATATTACCTATGTCGTAAGCAGTGGCGGCTTGTGGCTTGAAATCGTGGGGGTGCTGCAACTTTCGAAATATACATACACACTGTAAGTGCAGTACAGTGTATATATACGTGTTTGGATAAAATATCAAAATTATGGTAAAAATTTAAAAAACAATTAAACATGAAAAATATTGTTTATTATCGATAAAATTATACAGTTTGGTATAATTCAAAATTACTTAAAAATAAAATCATTCCTTTAATTGTAATTAAAGGAATGGATTTACAATTTTTGGACATTACAATTAAATCCTTTAATTGTAATGTCCAACTATTTAAAGAGACGGAGTAAATACGATAAGCACTACGAACACTCTACTACTACTGCGCAAACTGCATATAAACAACAGTGGAACTGCGCGACGGACAGTGCCGCATTACGCTAATAGCTCGCATCTCACTATGACGTGCATATGCTTGCGCGCGTAGCTATTGACACTGCGGTAAACACAGTGCTGCTAGCGTCCTTCGCTCTCCTAAGTGCTACAAGATGGATTTTTATTATTTTTTATACAAAATAAGAGAATTGTATAGGATTGTTGATGATAAAATTAAATATGACAAGCAAATATAAATAAATTAATAAATATATTTATATAGAGAGAAAAATTGGGGGTGCTGCAATTCCGCAGTGCCTATGCACGAGCCGCCCTTGGTCGTAAATAAAGTAAGGATTATGTGAAACAGACTTTACTACCTACTTTTCAAAAATTTAAATGCTATTTAACTACTTTGTTTTATTTTGTGTCTAATCAATGTTATGCAACTTTCTCTGTACATATTAGCATGTCTCCTGCGATTTTATTTTGTTGTTATATTATAATAATACGAAGGACGTCCATAAAGTAAGTTCCGTTTTTAAATATTTTCACTGCAGAGCTGTGATCGGAATGGTGCGCATGCGTGCTGAGTTTGTTGATTCCTTAGCAAGGCGTTGGTGCCATTTTCAGCCATTCTCGCAGTGCGTACGCTTCTTGGTGTGTGTTTATAATGTCTAAGAAAATCGAATCGCCTGGCGCATGTGAAATTAGGTCAGTTATCCATTTTATGAATGCGAAATCCTTAAGAAACTGCATCGTGCTATCCAGAAAAAACGACGTGGCATGCCTACCAGGGGGGGGGGGGGCTTTGTTTTGATTCATGATAACGCCCGCCAACACACGGCTGGCGTCACACTACATCTTCTCGCCATCTTCGGCTGGGAACAATTCCATCAACCCCCCATATAGTCCTGACCTCGCGCCAAGCGACTTTCACCTGTTCGAACATCTGAAATCGTTCCTTGGTGGCCGGCGGTTTCAAGATGACGACGAGGTCAAAGAAGCAGTCAATACGTGGTTTGCATCACAGGCGGCAACCTTCTACGACGAAGGTATACAACTCTTGGTGCCCCGTTATGATAAGGGCCTGAACAATGGCGGAAATTATGCCGAAAAGTAGTGAAAGTTGTCTACTTTAATTTTCAATAAAGTTTTTTTTTTTTTTTGTAAGTATATTTTTGTTTCTCTGACAGCCCATCGGAACTTACTTTCTGGACGTCCCTTGTATATAATATGTATATTATATGGATGTACATATGTGTATATAATGATAATGCATTACATAACTTTTTGTAACTTTATGCATATCGTAACCTGGACGAGCTGTTGCTCTTAGGTTACACATTGTCAAAATTTTATATTAGAATATGAAGTTTACAATAAACCGGAACGAAATTTAAAAAAAAAAATATCCAAACATGATTTTTTAATGCTGCTTCAAACTTCCATGAAACAGTAGTGTTGTCTGGTATTAAATTTGCAAACAAGTTGTATTCATTTTTTTAATACGCTTAGAAAGATTATTTTTTTAATATTTTAATATTCAAAAGAACATTTTGAATATTCTTTTGACTATATTAAGCAGTAAAAGTTAAGAAGATGCATTTCTTTATAGTGAGAAATAACATACAATTGAATTTGTAGGATATTTTTTTATGTGAATCCCTGCATAAAAAGTTATAGGCTTATAGTTACATTACAGTTATTTCCGTGGATGGACTAAGGGCTAAATAGTCCAGGCGACCTCCTCTAGAGACCAAACATGGAACATTTTCGAGCTACTCAGGCCTCTAAGATGGTGGTGATCTATCACGGACGGATGAAATTCATCTCCCACCTAAAGATAATCACAAACATCCGTGCAACGATGGGAGTCGAAGCCACGGCCTATTGGCTGGGAAATGAATACGCTATCTATGCGTCCAACCAAGACGTTAAGTTTAACCGTACGCTGAAAAATGCGAAGGTCATAAAGGAGACTAGAATAGACCTAATAAAATGACTATTTTTCGAAAGGGATATTAAGAAAACTAAATCGAGTGAGTTGACGAGTATCAAAACGATGAAGATAAACAAAATGGAAGGGGAGTATCATGACCAGAAGCATTTGTGGCATTCTTATTAGCCAGTTGTCCTCTCTTTGCGAAGAAAGATCAATAGGAACATTCGTTATTTATTAGCCGAGATATTCAAGAGAAAAACGTACAGGACAAGTAAGATTCCTGGTATAATCACATAAAACAGTCTGTAGAATTTGTAGCACACTTGCCATGGGTGGGTTAAAAGTTGAGAAGGGAAAAAAAAGGCTTAGGGATTTAATTTTAATTATTACAAGTTGTAAACCTTGAAAAGTACTGGAATTCCACGCTGTATGATGTCACCCACAATGTTACGAATGAAGTCATAACTAGAAAAGATATGAATATTTTAAGAGAAAACTTATTTAATTTATTTATTCAGAGTGCACTATCATTAGGGGGGGGGTCCAAGAATTATAGGTTTAATCGTTGAAAGATTATTTATATAAAAAATATGATAAGCGATGGAACAGTTCCCTGCAGTATGCGAGAACTGGTTGCATTGACTTACAAGAATGAAACGCCAACTAACGTGATTCTTCGAACACTTTCAAAGCACTTCTGCCAAGAAGAAGGTGTAAATAAGATCTCCGGTTGATTTGAAAGCGCGCCCAAATATATATTGGTGATCATCGATCAGACAATGAACTTTCAAATATTTGTTTGAAAAGATCAAAGTGAAAGAAATTTGAAGTTTGTTTCCCTTTTGTGTGGTCTATAAAAAAGGGTCAAATTAGAACTTAATTTCGGAGCAAATTTTATGAACATTTGAGGATGAGAGATAAGAATAACGCTATCATTAGCACGAATTCCACGCACCGAATATTGCCTGAAGGCCTATGTAGTCACGGGACCAGACTTTGCATCCATGGCACCAGACTGCCCAAGAAAAAGATCATTGGAAGTTCGATCTTGCTGCCAACTAGTGGAACATTTCCTAAGCATATCTTCGTTTTCCGAGTTAGTGTCGATCTTTGGCATTGTCAAGTATGATCTTCCCCTTCTGGAACCTCAGAATTTTAATCCACAACTCTAGAAAATCGACCATAGAATTCACAGATAATAATATATAGTGCTAGGGTTAGAAACTACGTAAGGGCTGCGGTTATCTGCTGTACTCTTTTCCCCCTGATGCCTATTAAAATTAAGGGTAGCTTTGGGTCATCTACGTGTAATGGACCGTTTTATAACCCAACTATTTGAAGATTCGATGCCAACCAGTTTTTTTTTTTTAAAGTTAGTACTAACGGCGTAGTGAATTTATTTATGTTATATTTCAATTGAGAATTGCCATTAAGATAAAAATATTTATTTTTCTGAATTGAGACTAAACAAAATTCCTCTGAATTTGCGGTAAAAGTCTTTTAAGAGTGCGTTGGTTTTAAAATGATAGAAAGAGATTTATCTTAAAACACTCGGCCATGTTTTAAGATGTTAAGTACAATCTGCATTCTTGGCAACATCACCAAGCACCGTGAGACTCCGAGTGAGATGAAAGAACAGAAATGGGAATCAATAGCAGTTGCATTTAATTCCATGCTGAAACGTCTCAAGATGCACTCAAGAATCATCAATGAGTTACTTATTTCTTCAGATATTATGGAATTATTTGAAATATAAAGATTTTGTTTAAGGTTAATTTTATTATCTATTTGAATACGATCTGCTATTTTATTATCTTATTACTTAGTGCGCAACTTATTTTTGAAGAGCCATATTTTTCTGTGGCACTGACTTTCAACCAATAGCTGATCCCCTAACTAAAGAAATTTGTAAAAAAGAAAAAGGATATCTTTTGTTGATAGTTATCAAAAAACAGATAAGGCACACGTCTAAGTTAGGAATTAATTTGAATTTCTGTTCATTAGTAGAAAATAGACCAAAAAATAAATTTTCCCCAAACGTTCATCCAGATGTGATTCTAAAAATTTTAATAATGAAACAGTTTATTATTATTGTTTTTCGTTTCCATGGAGATCAAAGTTTCACTGCAACAATACAACATCAAAAAAAAAAATGAACTTTAAGTACAGAAAAAATGAAAAAAAATTACATATTCGTTTTAAATGAGGTTCATTGTTCGTTTAAACTTCTGCGCACATCAACAGACATACGACTGTGTTTAATTATTGCATTGGATGAGTTCAACTGCATCTCGTGATATGTTCACTCCGACTTAGCGGAACTGGAAACAACATGAAAAAAACTATTTAAAAAAAAAAAAAAAGAGTGTCAAATCAAGGCGCGTGATCTTTTCTCTTTGTATTTTTTTTTTGTTTGTTTGTTTGTTTGAAGGCAATGTCAAGGTCTGCTAGCGCAGAACCTGTTAACCAAGTCTTGAAAAGTTTTTTCTGTTCTTCTTCTTAGCCCTTTGAACAGCTACGCCAGAGGTGTTTCCAAACATATAAAAAGGTCATGACGTAACGTAAAAAAAAGGGTTGTCATTTTAGAGTCGACATTTGGACTACAGCAGACAATGGTCAACCTATTATTCACTCATTATTTCTCCAGGTTGGGGAGTGCCAACACAATAATCAGTTCACTTTCTTCTAGTAGTCTTCATTTCTTATTCAGAAAATGTCTTCAATTCTGAAAAATTGTTTATAAGTGACTGAATCGAAGTTGATATTTTTTTTAAAATTTTCATTAAAAAAAAGTCTCTTTTCATAATTTAGAAGAATATAAATCGTAATAGTAATAAAATATTACCGAAATGCTATTAATAGTAATACTAGTAGTATCGGACTGTAATTATTATGACCTGATAATAATATACAGCTAATTAACCTTCATATGAAACTAAGTGAATTAAAAAAAGCAAATTAGAGGATTGTTAAAGAGCAAAGATAAAACAATTGCGAAACTAAAGACTAATGAAATTAAAGAAACTAAAATAAAAAAGCAGAGACGAAAGAAACCAATAAGGCACATATGATACCAAAGGAAAAAATTACGTGGAACTAAATGTAAATACGAAACTAAAAAGTAAATAAAGTATAAAACTAAGGAAAATTATTTAAAAATGAGATCTAAAAAAAATGTAAACTAAGAAAAATTTTTCAAAAATTATAAACTAAAGAAAATTTTTAAAAATTATAAAGTAAGGAAAATTTTAAAACTATTATAAACTAAAGAAAATTTTTCAAAAATTATAAACTCAAGAAAATTTTAAAAAATTATAAACTAAGGATAATTTTAAAACTATTAGAAACTATTAGAATTAAAAAAAAAACGAAATTTTTTAAAAATTATAAACTAAAAAAAATTTTTTTAAAAATCATAAACTAAAGAAAATTTTAAAAAAAATCATAAACTAAAGAAAATTTTAAAAAAAATCATAAACTAAAGAAAATTTTAAAAAATTATAAACTAAAGAAACTGGGGAAAAAGAAATTAAGGACAAAAGAAACTGATCAAGTAACAGTTAACCAAATTAATCTTTCGGCGGTCGGGAATAAATCAAAATATTGCAAATGAAAATATACGAAACCTGGAAAAAGAAAAAAAACTAAAAGAGAAATTAGAGAAACTGTAGTATTCATTTTGCTTTCGCAGTATTTATTTAAATACTATGGAAGCAAAATAGAGAAAAACCAAACTACAGAAACTAAAAATAATTAAAAGCCTATCTGAAAATTTCTACGCGATTCCCACGACTCTCTTAAATAAAAACAAGTTTTCGAAAAAGAAAAAAAAAACCACTGCTGTTAATTTGATAGTGTTTTATTTATTTATTATTTTGGCATCATTTTTACTTTGGCTTATTTAATGAGAAACATCTTTTTATTCGGAAATAATGATTTTAATAAAATCATATAACAAACGAACTAATAAATAAAAATAAATAATGAAAAAAATCTTGGTTTCTTCGAAAAATATAACATTAACTAAAGAGGGAAAGAAGTTAAGGGAAGAATGCAAATAATATAATATAACAGTAAAACTTCTTGAATTCGAAATTAAACTTTAAATAGAATCACGTGATGTAATTATAGACTTCGCAGCAACGAATTATTAAAAACATAATCTCGAAATGAGGATTATATACATACCTATAAACGAAATGAAACTAACAAAATTAAGACAAATTAGCATAAATCGCTGAAATATATAAAGAGAATTTGGAAGTCAATGAGGAAACACTATGTAATAGAAAACTATATTCTGAAATGCCTTAAAAAATAAGCAAAACCTGTGAAGACTAATCTAATCAACTTTCTCTATTTTGACGATGCAGCTTTATTTGAAAGGTGCTTTTTCCATTTTTGTTTCATAGAATTTTACTACCGTACAATTAATAGCCAAAATAATTCCTTGATAATGTCACAATAATTTAGTAAAACGTTGGATTGTTGCAAATATTACTTCATTTAAATTAAATTAAGCTTACTGTTTTAGTGACTTTTAAAAAAGTTTACGATAATAATCTGTCTGTAGATATACGGTCATTGTCTTTACTTTACATTCTATCTTTGCGTCAAGTTGTTGATCCATTTGAGTTAATTCGCTTGATCTTTGACTTTTCGTCGTTTGGTTCCCTTCTTCTTCTCCCCCCACCCTCCCTCTTATACTTCTTCTGTCTATTGTATCTATCCCTGTGTGTGTGTGTGTGTGTGTGTGTGTGTGTGTGTGTGTGTGTGTGTGTGTGTGTGTGTGTGTGTGTGTGTGTGTGTGTGTGTGTGTGTGTGTGTGTGTGTGTGTGTGTGTGTGTGTGTGTGTTTCTGAACTTAAGGAAACTGTATCTGATCTTGTTCCATTCTGTTTCAGCGATGCTTTTGTGTGTGTGTGTGTGAAGGGTTGCTCTTCCCACCTCGCAAAGAACGCCTTTGTTTCCCAGGTCAGATTTAGCTTAACGACTTGACCTGCTCATCATTATTATTCCACACACGACCTCACGGTTTCTCTCAGATTCTTCACCTGCTTTACACAGATGGCATTAGAAGACCAAGCATTCCGTGAGCCATCTATTCAAAGTATACGCGCGCGCGCACCCGGATATCCCCTCTCAGTATGTGTGTGTGTGTGTGTGTGTGTGTGTGTGTGTGTGTGTGTGTGTGTGTGTGTGTGTGTGTGTGTGTGTGTGTGTGTGTGTGTGTGTGTGTGTGTGTTATTTATCTTCCTTTTTTTCCGTTCAATTACTGGCCTATTGATATTCATCCTGTGATGAAACCCGAGATAATTTATCAATACCGCAGCCTAAATTCTTAGCAATAAAAAAGAAAAAAAAAAATCCCCACACGTGTGTTTTCCATCTTGATAGTTGTTAATCTTTATATAATCTTTTTTTTTTTTTGTTTTGTTTAAGCGAACAAACCGGAAAGGAAATCTGATAGTTTTGCAAATAATTCTAAAACCCGATCAGGTTCATATTTTGTCAATTTAAACCGGATCTTTTATCGCAGCGATGCTGATTGCTAGTGGCTCGTCTGTCACGTTGCCTATGATGAATGGAAGTTCTAATGGTCCTTTGAGATTTCGTTGCCTCGCATGTCCTCTGGATTGCTGCTATTCATCCTCTTCATGACTGCAGGTAATTCGCACTTGGGTGACGAAGATAACAAGATGAACAAGTCGGCACGTACAAGTGATTAGCAATTCGGACTGAACAACTCCTGACACAAAGTATTAGGAAGACTCTGTGTGTGTGTGTGCACCTTGTAAGCAAGCATTAACTCCTCTCTCTCTCTCTCTATTTTCTCTGTTTCTTCTTCTTCTGCCTACTAAGAGTAATAGGCAGAAGAGGAAACTTCTTTTTGTTTCTTTCTCTTATTCTTTACTTAGCTTCTCTCTCTCTCTCTCTCTCTCTCTCTCTCTCTCTCTCTCTCTCTCTCTCTCTCTCTCTCCCTCCCTCCCTCTCTCTCTCTCTCTCTCTCTCTCTCTTCTCTCTCTCTCTCTCTCTCTCTCTCTCTCTCTCTCTGTGTGTCCATAATCTTCCCTATTTGATTACCTAAATCAATCATTGGCTTACTCACCATCGTATTCTTTATCCAAGAAACAAACAGTTTTGAAATGGGGATGTCTGTGGTTTTTATATGTTCTTTTTATTCAATATTATTTCGGAAGCATTCCAAGGCAGGTTTCCTCTAAAGACAAATAACGTTGATGTCTGTCTCTGTCACAATCTTTACGTTCATTTGTTATACCTCGAAGTCCTTTCTGTACTCACTTCAAGCGGGTCTTCAACCTCTTTTTTGTTCAAGTACCTGAGGCATTTTAGCATTGTTGTCGTGGCCTACTGATGACTCACCAAATCGTCATCAACTTGCGTAAACTAATGACCTTGACAACGCCCTTGTGTTCCGTCATTTGCTTTTTTTTTTTCTCAGTTTGTAGTGGGATTTGAATTGACACGAATATCTTATTATTACTGAATAAAAAAATTGTACACGAGCAACTCTACCAACTTAGGTATTCATACGATAAAATTAATGCTCATTGACTGGTACATTTTAAAAATAAATCATTTGATAAAGCTGTTTTATTTTTAATTACGTTTTTCTCTTTGTCACTAATATTTAATGACATTGAACATCATAATTCGTCTCTACTATTGAAATTTTTCTGCTGTAGCGCCCCCTATGTTACAAAGACAATAAATAATGTTAGTATACAACTCTTTTAATCCACAAATATTTAAAGTACTTTGTACGAGCATAACGTACAGCTCCCTCTAACGGACAAAAAAAAAACAGTCGATTATTGTGAGTAGAATTTCATAAAATGTTTTAACCGATTTATAAATAGATAATTTTCCTGAAAAAGACTGTGCTGTCCTCAGTGGACCTAGATGGGGATAAAATAATACCCTTTTTAGTATCCTAAGCACAAAGAAACAGGCGGATGGAATCCATTCTCTTCACGCTCCAACCAATTTTCAGGGAGGTGCCCTTTAGATAAAAAAACGGGCCTTCGAGTGAAGGCGTTACCGACATTCAAGCCTCTGTGTAAGAATTTCATGCGTTTATTTGTTTATTCTGTGCGGTGTTATTAGCTGCAGTAACCTGGAAGTTTTTTTCCTAATTGGAAATGTTAGCAGATAATCGTAGTTGTCAATGTGAATTACGACGCTGAAAAGAAAGAAAGAAGGAGGGGTGTTTATAGGTTCCGCGTGTTCATAAACGCTGAGAAAATGATAACAGAAGTTAGGGGAAAAATCCACGAATTTACATAACAAACGTGGAGGTCATTGTATTGGCGAAACAACCAGTTCCATTGCATTAACTGCATTAACAACGAACTTACCATTATGTGAACCTCGGAGAAAAAAAAAGGAATGAGAGAAAAAGGGGAATAAAAATACCCCTTAAAAGGATGTGAATTACTCTAGAGAACTTTCGTAACAAAGAGTTCAAAATGGCAATGTTGTCACGAGTTAGTGTGGCCGTCTGAGGTGGAATCATTAGACGATAAAGATCTACAAACGCTCCCCAAGAACATTACAGAGATCTGTGTTTGCTACCGAGTTGGGTTTCATTCACTCCCTCTTGTGTGTGTGTGTGTGTGGGGCGGGGGGGGGGGCTTAAGTGTCTAAGTTACTATAAGTACTATGAACGAATATTTTTTTTCATCTTTGCTTTCGTCATGTTAATATGTTTTTTTTTTTTTTTTTTTCCCTTCGTGGCGTAGTTGGTAGCAACTACGCGCTTTTTGAACGACCTGTACAATCTCGGTTTGAAATTTTTATAAGGATTTCCTCAAAGTCTTCCTTTCCAAAAATCCTTTTTTTTTTTTCTTGTCGATAAACGAGGAAAAAATGCGCCAACTACTGACCTATACATCATAGGATTAACTGTCTTTCCAAAGCTTCAATTAAGTTGTGAAGCCTGATTACTTAGTCGTAGAAGTTCATCGAGCCTATGGCTTAAAGGAAGATGAGATCATCATCATACCTATCAAGGATTTAGCCTAGAGTGGTCTGTTCCGGTCTTAGAAGTCATCGTTGAATCGTTTAAGAGGACGTCCTGGTTTTCTTTTTCCTAATGGCTTGTATTTTAAGGCTTGTTTTGGTAATCTTTCTATTTTCATTCTTTGAACGTGGTCCATCCATTTATGTTTATATTTTTTAATATTTTCTATTACTGATTCCCGGTTTAATTCTTTCTTTCTTTAATAATTTGTTACAGTAGTGAGTTATGTAAATTCTGTAAAGATTAGCATCATGATGTCAAACTAAAAACACTTAAGAGATATATTTTGTAAATATTGCATTTTTGAGTGGTGTTATGCTGGAAAAAGGAAATATACCTAGAATTTAGGATAATAAATAAATAAATTTATTGTGGATTCACGACCGAAGCAATTAAGGTCATCAGACCAATGTATTATGTCCGTAAATTCCAAGTCTATAAATTCCAACACCTACGCACTAGACCGACCAACTCCCCCTTATTTAAAAAGATCTGATAAAGGTTCTTCGCGTGCTAGATTCGAACCCAGATATTTCTAATAAAGGGCATCGCCTATACTTAGCTAAGGGAGTTCGAAAGCGAATGCGTACGAAATATTTCTTATATTTTATATACAGAAAGCTGCCAACAAAATGGAAACCCCTTTTTCTCTCATCGCCCCAAAAATATAATAATGATTCGAAGAATTCGGAGAGAGAAGTTCCCAAAAATTATACACATATTTTAAGGGGGGTTTTGACTTTTACTTCAAATTTCTAGGAATGATCATAGCTTAAAAAAAATTAATCACTCCCACATTTGTCGATGTTCTTATCAATTTTCTGAGTCATTTTCTCTGTACCCGCCCGAGACACCTCCTGTGGATTTAATTAAAACCTCCCCTTAAGGAGTATCATAATTAACATTCCACGTCTGTCAACTTTGATTGAATCTAATTTCCTTCCTTCCGCTGTCACCAGATGGCACCTCTTTGACAGACTATCTGTTCGTTACTGCAAGTGGTTAAGACTGTGATGTTAACAGTTTCCCATAATCACATGGTCCACCAGGTACGGCAAAGGTGTTTCGTGTAATAGATGGGAAGGAAGTAGGCCACCTGTAAATAGCGGGGTGGAGTTCATGACCTATTCCTAGACGTTGTATAGATCTTAGTGTACCGTAATCAAGACTTCACGGTCTAACGACTACCCACCGGAAGGTCTTTGATTGTTGTCAGTCTCTCACTCATTCTCTTACAAACACATTCATTCCATATCTCCCTCCTGCTTGCATGGTTAGCAGTTGACACTTGGCTGCATTCTTAATTCATTTCAGGAGATCAAGGGTAGGTTGCGCCATCTCTTGTTCATAATGAGCATTTTTGTGTTTGTCATATTGTACAGTGTGTTTTTTTTTCTAAGGGTTTTCTAAATGACTTTTAAGAATTCGACTGGTAGATTGGTTCGGATAATTTCGTCGATTGTATCTTGTGGACGTAGTTTTCTTGAGTGTACTGTCAATCTTCTTTTTCTCTCTTGTATAACAAATGAATGTTTTGTGCCGCCATCTATACGACACTGTTTGTACTAATGCTATTTAAACATTGATGGAATGGAATCTAAACATTATAAAAAGAAGTAATTGTGAAGTATTCGCAACTATTTGAAATAATTTATTTCCTTCAAAGTGGAATTCGGAACATTATCAAAGGTAAGAAGAATCGAAGTAGGATTATTCTTCTTAGGGATTCTTAGGAGGTAAGACAGCAATATATTTTGATAACAGTGAAGTTCACAAAGTTCTCCTCACCTCACATACTTGAGAACGATGAGAAGATCAGTATTTAAATCACTGGTTATGAAAGATCTTGAAGATTCAATCGTTTGGTTACTACAGGGTTTCTTGAATGAAGATGAAGAATGTACAGGAAGAAGAAGAAGAGAGTGATTAAGAGTAGCGTACTCTGGAATTTTCCATCGTTGATAAAGGAATCTATGAGAGGATACCAATCACCATGAACACAGAATGAACGGTGGGAAGGAAATTGTTATCCAATTGCTACTTTTGGGTAAAAATATGAATCACTGTTGACAAATAAATAAAAATAAAATAAACAAAATAATAAAAAGGAACGCCATTTGCGTGTCGAAATGTTTTATCAAAATTTGATTATACGCTGTTTACCAGTAATTGTGTGGATACTTTAGCAATTTACAAGCTATGTCCACCTTTGGCTTTGATCACCTCCTTTTGAGGTAGGCTTTCCACCAATGTGTGGCAAACATCGAGTGAAATTTGTCTTCATCCCTCCATCAAAGCAACACTGAGTTCAGTGACATCGAGAACTTGCTGCTCTGTACCTCAATTGATGTTTTTCAACTCGTCCCACAAGTGTTCGATGGGGTTAAGGTCGGGGCTCAGCACAGGCCAGAGCAGTCGTTTAACACACACATCTGTTTATGCCATTGCATAACAGTTGCAGCTTTGTGGCATGGGGCATTGTTCGTCTTGATGGCATGACGGGTCCAGTCCGTAAAAACTTCACACTGTAAGCAGCATCTGATTATCCAGAATATCAAGATACTGAGTTGCCTTCATGGAACCACGGACAATGACCAGTGGTCCCACTCCAAACTAGCTGAATGCATTCACACCATTAGTCCTCCACTACCAAACTTTACTGTGAGTACAATACACTGTGGTAACATTCGTTCACCAGGCTGCCTCCACACCCTGCCATTAGACTGGAAACAGGTGAACCTTGATTCATCGCTGCAGAGTACCGCTTTCCACTGTCAATTGTCCAGTTCATACGCTCTTTTCACCAGACTAGACGAGCCGCCTTGTTCATTGTTGTGATCTTCGGCTTGTGTGCCGCTGTTCTTCCTTGGAAACCCACTAAATGGAGTTCTTTTCGTACCGTATTAGTGCTCACCATGGTATTACTAGCGCTCTGGAACTCATCACGGATGGCCTGTGCCGATTTTGTAGCTGGGTTTTGCGTGCCACCGTTTTAATACCTTCCTGTCTCTGTCAGTCATTTTCGGCGGCTTCCCTGGGTGTTTTTCTGCACTAGTGATGCTAGAATCTCCATTAGTTGATCACATCGGCAATCATTGATTTTGGATGCTCTAATTGAGCAGCAATGGCACGTTGGACGTGCAACCAATATGACAGCCCATGATGACACCTCTCTGGAAGTCGCTGAGTTCACGTCGTGTTACAATACCAACTGTATTCAACTGCTGTGCGATGAAATACTGCTTTCTACTATCTGTACATCGGATTTTATGTTATTAACATACCTGGAATGTTCCATAACTTCAAATAAAAGGAGTGTCCGGACAATTATCGGTAGATAGTGTAGTTGAACGTTGATGATTCATAAAGTTTTGGAAATTTAACAGCACTTACAGAGAATAAATATAAATTGTTAATTATATCTCGCTTAACCTTCATATTCATGTCGATGGCATCATCAAGAGCGATTAAGGAGGCTACAAACGAACAGTCACGTCATTAATGTTGGTGTTAAATAATTACAGAGCTCTAAACTTGATTTTGAGTCTTCGTAGCTTAGTTTCCCTTCGGTGGAAAAAAATGGGTTCGAACCCCGTCAACGACGTGAGGAAACTTTGTATGTTTTTTCAGTCAAAGTAGGGTTTATTGTTCTCTCAAAACAGACAAGTCTTCTCGTGAACTCACAGAACATAAATACTTGTCCATAGGGTACAGCAGAGGAATGGCAAGCCTACTGCATTAAATTGCCTAAATTCCCTATTCAGGGGACTCAACCCGTCTTAGAGAAGAGAAATGGCTAGAGGGATTCATTTACTATTATTCTGAAGGTAACAAGATTCGGGGAGCAAATGACCTTAATTTATAGCAAGTTACTACGAAACACATTTAAATAAAAATATTATAGTAGACACCTATTGAATCAGTGTAAATTGCTGTCTGAAGAAATCGAAGTTGACGGCTGTTAACTGTATTATTAATAACAATCCTGAAATGATTGCAGTTCAAAGTTGAATTTATTATTATATCCGTTTCATCTAAATTCAAAAAAAAAAAGTATCTATTATAGTTCATTGCTGTTTATTAATTGACGGATAGGAGACAACACTCCATGTTTCATTTCTTTGTTTGTATTGTTTGTTTCTTTCGTAATTGATCACCTAGTTGCAGTTCATATTTATTTTTATTTAATTAACTGTTATTTATTTATTTATATTTTTGCTTTATTTATTTACACCCATCGGATCATAATAAGCTGGATTATAAATTCAGTAGATTCTGAAATAAGCAACAATGAAACACTGAAATATGCATACTTCAAGCAACAGTGAAATACTGAAATTACATACTCAGGCAACAATAAAATACTGAAATAAGCAACAATGAAACACTGAAATATACATACCTCAAGCAAACATAACCTTATAAAACAAACAAATATAACATTCTCTAGATTGTAGATTCTTACCTGTAAAAGAAGAGGACGAGAGATTCCTGGTTGTTTTTACAACCAGGAATCTCTCGTCGTGGTCGGAAAGTGGTTTACACTGCACATTTTTTAAAACTACTACTTAATAGTTTAAATTAATTTACATTTAATTATTTAATTTAATTTACATTTATTTATTTCTGCGTGACACTCTCACAAATATGGTATTAGTTAGTTTTTTTAATAATTGTTCTCTTAATTTTTTTTCCCGTTATGGTCATACTGGCTTTGATAATTTCTTTTTTTATGTAACTATTGTTTACAAAAGGTGTCATCTACGGAGCAAATTGCAGTAGCTCTCTTGATTAAGGTGCTTATGGAGAAAAACGTTGAATTAAATAAAAATCAATACGTATATATTTCCATCTATATATTTCAGTATTTCATCGTTGCTTTGCGGATTTTCCAAAAATTTTGAAATTATTATTATTTAAAAATTGTTTGAGTACTAAATATTTGTATATTCGATACTCAGGAACTGGAGTACGTCAGTAAGCAGGGCGGGACCGATTAGCCTTTCCGCTGTCAATGTCAACGATATAAGTTAAAGAAAAACTTAACACCTATCCGTTATTTTGAGTGATTGTGTTTGCTTATAAAATGATTAATGGAGATGAACTGAATAATTGGTTTTCTTCATTTCAGTGTTTAGTAGACAAATCTAACACCAATATCTGATACCCAAAAGAAAGATCATTGAAGATTCGGGCATTCCACAGCTTTCTGATCAATTCCGCTAGAGTGCGCTTCACGTCGGTTCATTCGTGATGTTCAATTACGTTTTGATTTAATTGAATTATTTGCAATGCTTTATGTGTGTGTGTGTTCTGCCTTCTACTAGTGCTAGTGCTAGCCTTCTACTGTCCTGCATTGAAAGTTAATTACTTTTAGTTGCAGTGTTTTCATTATTCCTTGAGCGCGATTTAAGCTACTAGAAATAACTACCATATATAACTTTATAGAAAATTTATTTCAATACACCATTCAATTTTCTGTTTTCTATAGATCTGAGAATTTTATAATTTTATTAAAATTTTATAACAGATCTATTATAGAAATTTTAATAACAAAATTCGTACATTGTTTAAACTACTGCTGAAATAGGTGTAACTTATAATGTGTCGGTAGCACGTTATGAGCTATGTATATTTCAAGTATTTCATTGTTGCCTGATTATATATATTTCAATGTTGCTTATTTCAGTATTTCAGTGTATGTATATTTCAGTATTTCACTGTTCCTTGAGTTATACATATTTCAGTATTTCATTGTTGCTTGAGGTATGTATATTGCAGGGTTTCGTTGTTGCTTATTTCAGTATTTGATTGTTGCCTGAGTATGTATATTCCAGTATTTCACTGTTGCTTGAGCTATGTATATTTCAGTATTTCATTGCTGCCTGAGTAGGTATATTTTAGTATTTCATTGTTGTCTGAATATGTATATTTCAGTATTTCAGAATTGTTGCTTATTTCAGTATTTCAGAATTGTTGCTTATTTCAGTATTTCATTTTTGCTTGAGCTATGTATATTTCAGTATTTCATTGTTGCCTGAGTATGTATATTTCAGTATTTCATTGTTGCCTGAGTATGTATATTTCAGTATTTCATTGTTGCCTGAGTATGTATATTTCAGTATTTCATTGTTGTTTATTCCAGTATTTCACTGTTGCTTGAGCTATGTATATATTTCAGTATTTCATTGTTGCTTATTCCAGTATTTCACTGTTGCTTGAGTTATACATATTTCAGTATTTCAGAATTGTTGCTTATTTCAGTATTTCATTTTTGCTTGAGCTATGTATATTTCAGTTTTTCATTGTTGCCTGAGTATGTATATTTCAGTATTTCATTGTTGCCTGAGTATGTATATTTCAGTATTTCATTGTTGTTTATTCCAGTATTTCACTGTTGCTTGAGCTATGTATATTTTAGTATTTCATTGTTGTCTGAGTATGGATATTTCAGTATTTCAGAATTGTTGCTTATTTCAGTATTTGATTGTTGCCTGAGTATGTATATTTCAGTATTTCATTGTTGCTTATTCCAGTATTTCACTGTTGCTTGAGCTATGTATATTTCAGTATTTCATTGTTGCTTATTCCAATATTTCACTGTTGCTTGAGCTATGTATATTTCAGTATTTCATTGTTGTCTGAGTATGTATATTTCAGTATTTCATTGTTGTCTGAGTATTTATATTTTAGTATTTCATTGTTGTCTGAATATGTATATTTCAGTATTTCAGAATTGTTGCTTATTCCAGTATTTCACTGTTGCTTGAGCTATGTACATATCAGTATTTCATTGTTGCCTGAGTATGTATATTTCAGTATTTCATTGTTGCCTGAGTATGTATATTTTAGTATTTCATTGTTGCCTGAGTATGTATATTTCAGCATTTCATTGTTGCCTGAGTATGTATATTTCAGTATTTCATTGTTGCTTATTCCAGTATTTCTTGATTATGTATATTTCAGTATTTCGTTGTTGCCTGAGTATGTATATTTTAGTATTTGATTGTAGCCTGAGTATGTATATTTCGGTATTTCATTGTTGTTTATTCCAGTATTTCACTGTTGCTTGAGCTATGTATATTTTATTTCAGTATTTCATTGTTGCTTATTCCAGTATTTCACTGTTGCTTGAGCTATGTATATCGCAGTGTTTCATTGTTGCCTGAGTATGTATATCGCAGTGTTTCATTGTTGCCTGAGTATGTATATTTCAGTATTTCATTGTTGCTTATTCCAGTATTTCACTGTTGCTTGAGCTATGTATATTTCAATATTTCATTGTTGCTTATTGCAGTATTTCACTGTTTGCTTGAGCTTGAGCTATGTATATTTCAGTATTTCATTGTTGCCTGAATATGTATATTTCGTATTTCATTGTTGCCTGAGTATGTATATTTCAGTATTTCGTTGTTGCTTATTCCAGTATTTCACTGTTGCTTGAGCTATGTATATTTCAGTATTTCATTGTTGCTTTTTCCAGTATTTCACTGTTGCTTGAGTTATGTATATTTCAGTATTTCATTGTTGCTTATTCCAGTATTTTTCTGTTGCTTGAGCTATGTATATTTTAGTATTTCATTGTTGCCTGAGTATGTATATTTCAGCATTTCATTGTTGCCTGAGTATGTATATTTCAGTATTTCGTTGTTGCTTATTCCAGTATTTCACTGTTGCTTGAGCTATGTATATTTCAGTATTTCATTGTTGCTTTTTCCAGTATTTCACTGTTGCTTGAGTTATGTATATTTCAGTATTTCATTATTGCCTGAGTATGTATATTTCAGTATTTCATTGTTGCCTGAGTATGTATATTTCAGTATTTCATTGTTGCTTATTCCAGTATTTCACTGTTGCTTGAGCTATGTATATTTCAGTGTTTCATTGTTGCCTCAGTATGTGTATATTTTAGTATTTGATTGTTGTCTGAGTATGTATATTTCGGTATTTCATTGTTGTTTATTCCAGTATTTCACTGTTGCTTGAGCTATGTATATTTTATTTCAGTATTTCATTGTTGCTTATTCCAGTATTTCACTGTTGCTTGAGCTATGTATATTTCAGTATTTCATTGTTGCCTGAATATGTATATTTCGTATTTCATTGTTGCCTGAGTATATATATTTCAGTATTTCATTGTTGCTTATTCCAGTATTTTTCTGTTGCTTGAGCTATGTATATTTCAGTATTTCATTGTTGCCTGAGTATGTATATTTCAGTATTTCATTGTTGCCTGAGTATGTATATTTCAGTATTTCATTGTTGCCTGTATATTTTAGTATTTCATTGTTGCCTGTATATTTTAGTATTTCATTGTTGTCTGAGTTAGTATATTTCAGTATTTCATTGTTGCTTATTTCAGTATTTCTTTTTTGCTTGAGCTATGTATGTTTCATTTTTGCTTGAGCTATATATATTTCAGTATTTGTATTTTAATTTCAGTATTTCAGCATTGCATTGTTGCTTGTCCAATGTAAACAATAACAAAGTATAATATAAATAAAATCTGAAAAGGATTTCGCTGACATTACATAAAAAAAAAATAAATTTTGACTATCACTCTTGTATGTGTTGTTTCTTCATTTCAGTTTATTTTATTTACTGATAAATTATGAATTTATTGCGAAAGCGATTGTTGATGGCGGCATTGGCTTATATATTAATGGAGAGCCTTTCTTTTTCTTTTTCTGTTTTTTTTTGTCTGTTTTTTTTTAATCGATGACAGGCAGCACAAGCTAAACCGCTCATTAAATCACTGTTGACAAACATGATTACTTCATCGCTCCGCCGCTACTGTTGTTGTTGAATATATTAATTGCCACTAATAAACACTGATGACAAGTGAGTGTCTCGTTTTTAGCGTTGTCAGCATTATAATTGGCATATCTTCTCTTGATCTAACTACAGTGATGAAGCTGTAGTAAGGATAAGAATAACACATGCTGCAAGGACCAAAGAAACTGAACATTTAAATGAAAACATCACGTGAGCCTTCTCAGTTTTGTGTGTGCGCGTGCGTGCGTGCGTGCGAGCTCTATTGTTTGGGCTTCAGACATTCACACTTGTCTATCACTGATATTTCTTTACTTAGTTTTAATGCAACTAAAAATGAAAGAAAAAATAATAAAAGCTTTGGTTTTATATTAAATAACTGTAAGAAGTTCAAGTTAACTGACACCACTAGATGGCGCCACTCTAGTAATATATTTTCAGGGTTTCCTATGTTTCTTGACCTTTTCTGGATGCAGTATCCGATATAGAAATATTCATTTTTTTTTTGCAAAACCACAACGGAAGTTTTTATTAAAAAATATTGGCAAGGAATTATGACAATGAAACATTTACTTGCAAAATATTTTAATCAAGAAAATACATGATACGTAATATTACAAATACTAAGTAAGCTGTTCTAGAAATAAGTCAGTTTAATAAAAAGAAAAAAAAATAGCATTTTCTTAATCCACTGAAGGTTTTATTTATTTATTTATATATATACTTATTTATTATAAGATGGTTCATTCTCATTTCCGTAGATAATTTCACGCTTCACAGACTGAGCTGACTGCAGTATGTAACTCTTGTACATCTGCCGAAGATGCTGCCATCTAGCGACGAAAATTCGAAATTCTCAAAAATAAAATATTTTGGCCCAAAATAAAGTAGAATATAAAATTGATTATACGAATCTTAGTTCTCTGGCTTACATATTTTCGAGATGAAATGTAGTAAACATAAAAAGGCCCAACAAACGATATTTCCTTAATTTATTTGTGCTGCTGTTTGGATCATAGCAGTACAATCACAACAATAAAAATATTTGATATCATTATTTTATTTATCGTCTGGCAGACAGTATTAGTAAATCTTACATTGGCAGATTTCACTTATATATTTTTCAATTGTTATTTTATTATTTTTTAATGATTGTTACATCAGAGTTCATTGTTGCCTACAGTGATTGTACCTCTCATTTACCTGTGAACTAAGTCCAACAAGCGGTATAATTTTTAGGTGGGGTCGTCTACACATGCGGAGGTCAATGGCTGTCTTTTCACCACTTCTGAGGACCAACAGACGAGAACACCATTTTTGCTTTGAAAATATAGAAACACTGGGCGTTGTCGGCGATATTCATTGTTAGCACAGCTGCCGCCACGTGCGGAACTTCATCATCGGAGCGCGTCGGTATTCCACTTGACAAAAAAGGGAAATATTTAAACCCGACACGCATTTCACAATCTGTCTCGTGATCCTCTAACGTGGGTTCTCTCTGTCTTCGGACCAATCTCCGCCTTTTCAAAATATTGGAATTGCACGACATCTTGTCACAGATCAATCGTTCTCGCGGCGGAAATGATGAAGGCGGTGTCGTGTGCCGTTTTGCGATGCACTGATGTGTCAAAAAACACGTTTTTTTTTGGGGGGGGGGCTGCATGACATCCTGGTTCGGAAACTGAATTTTTTTCCCCTCTGTATATTTGTTGTATATGGTGATGCCCTCTGGTGTTCATAATTTTCTTTCAAAATGTAATTTATTTGATATTTATTTATCAAAATTACCGACATAACTTGGATTCTTTTTTGGCGCCCTCTGGAGTCCATTTTACCACATGCAAATTTGTTTTTTTATTTATTTCTCGAAAATGTCACCATAAATTGAGTTCTTACCGCCAATTCCTATCTCTTTTTTTCTTTTGCGGGGTGGGGGTTGAAATGAAAATATACATACATTATTATATCTAATAATGTATGTATATTTTCATTATTAACATGAACGTTAATAATGAAAATTAACGCCACAAACATAAACGTCACCACACTTGACTCGCCTCAATAGAGCCCTGATCTCAACCCTATTGAACATCTGTGAGATGAACTGGAGCATCGGGTGAGGTCAAGGGATCTTCGCTCCACAACAGTCCAGAACCTCATTACATGCTTACAGGTCCAAAACTCCCATTGATCTTTTGTTTCTTAAAAATTAAGGGAAAATAACTTCATAGTTCTTAACAAGAACTATAAAGGGTTTTTTCTTTTTTTTTTTTTTTGTTCATCCATCCACTGTAAGTTGAACAACCTTCCACGGGTGGGGTTACCATCACACATAAAAAATATGATATATGAATATCGCTGGAAAACTGATTACGTAATGAGAGGACCGACACGATAGAGGTCCCTAAAAAAATTCCAAGGTGACTAAGTATGACAGGAGGAAACAGTGATATGTCCTACTGTATTTGGTAATTATAATTTTTATTGACTGTTTTTTCAAATCACCAAACATAGAGAACTCCGAATTTCCAGCCAAGCCATCATATATTCCTTTATGCGTCGAATGAAAAGAAACTCGACGCCGAATTTTGTGATTGCGGCTCAAATATTTATTAAAATTTATTGAAACCGAAAATCAAAGAAAGGAAAATAGAATGCATGAAGGATAGATACAGAGAAATACTTACGAAAATGGCGTATTTAATTGGTTATGAATTAATAATAAGTATTTGAACTCTGTAAGCAGTGATCGCTACATTGTCAGTCCTGATGGTAGAGTGGATAGCGTTCCGCCTTTTAGGATGTGGGTTTGAATCTCCCTGGGCATGGCTGTTTTGTGACTGTCTTTACGTGAGATGAATTTCATTCGCTAGGTGTAAGACCACCTCCCTGCTTACTGGAGGCCCGAAGTGGCTTGAAAACGTTCCATGTTTGATCTTCTAGAGTTAGAAATCTAGATCAAGACTACTAATGCTGATGTGCGATAGGTTCGCAACCTTTCATGGAAGGAATTATCATAAAAACAACTGCATAAAAATGCCAACTTAAAATGAAATAAACTTTTGTTTTTCCCTCTTGAATTTCGATAGTAGTTAAAGGATACTTCCTTTTGCATACACTTCTGGAAACGGGACAAAGGAAATCCCCGAAGGCAAGGTGCATCATGCCAAGTAATGAGCTATGTGTTTGTCGCCAGTATAAATTGGAGGAATATGATGCTCCTAAGTGCAACTGTGTTTGGGGGGGGGGGGATGAAATGGCTGCGAGAAGGGACGGAGATTGAAACAGGCGTTGTGATCGGATGCCATATTGCAGGCCTATTTGTTCGACAAATTGTTGACAAATCAGGCCATCCCAAGTCCACAATCAGTGATACCATGCTGAGATGGAAGTCCAGGGAGTCAACTGCAAGTGCTACCCACTATGGACGACCCGCCACGCTCACCGAATGCGACCGTAGGGTGCTACGAAGGATGTTATGTAAAAACGGCCAGTCATTCAAGGTGGAGTCATTCCGCCCATCGATTGGAACACGAATCTGCACAAAAACATTCGGCACCAAGGCTCACAAAAGGTGTATCCATGATAGGACTGCAATATGCAAGTCCCACATTACCGTGTGGGGCTTGCATATCACAGTGTCGCGTCTTCGATGGTGTAAATAGCGTATACAGTGGGACTTGGAAGTTTGAAAAGCTATGCTATGGAGCGGCGAATCACGTTGCGCCCTCTTCTGAGCAGATGGACGTGTGTGGTTGGCCGGTTTACGTGTCTTACCAGAGTGCGTAACCCCAGCTATGAAATTCGGCAGTGGGGCATTGTGATGGTATGGGCTTTTCTACAGAATCAGCAACACAATGCACTGTGTCATTAGGCTGCTGCTGAACTACGTGGTTTGTGGACATGTACGTCACCATACTTGACTCGCCTCAACAGAGCCCTGATCTCAACTCTAATGAACATCTGTGAGATGAACTGGAGCATCGGGTGAGGTCAAGGAACGTTCGCTCCACAACAGTCCAGAACCTCATTACATGCTTACAGATCCAAAATTCCCACAGGTCCAAAAGTGCCCCCCCCCGTAGGATTGTTGCAGTCATCGCAGCGAAAGGAGGTCCTACATCTTGAACTTGCATGTCTTAAAACGCTGGAAAAGAAATCGGAATATAATGTGGAATGTTAGTAAAAAGGAAAATCTTCACCAATTTGCTGTTTGTTTCAATCACTGATGGTAAAAGATCATAACATAACATCATTGGCCAGAGGGGTGAAGCAAGATGCTTTTATTCCCCGTTGTCTGATAAGGAGGATGAATTGAAGGAAAGATTTATGAGCTGAAAGCTCGCCCTGGGGGACACGGAGATTAGTCATTGTTGCACATATTTAGGATGGCTTTTGGCCTCTTGTATTTGAAGAGGTCAGTCTCTTCATAGTTTGCTGCTTGTTTAACTAGATCGTTTGGGTGTGTAGAGATCTTTGAGAAGAATTTTTCTGTGGTAAAAGATCCTGATATGTAGGCTATTTAAGTAGAAAATTGATAGAATATAACAAGTGAATTCGGAAGAATTTTAGAAATTGCAAATAATGAAGACTAGAAAGAGAACATTAGTTAATCATAAATGGTCTATAAAATTAATTATTTAGAATTTTTAAAGTAAATAAAAAATTATAACAGATATAATGCGGAAATTAGTTTAGTTTCTAATTTATAATAGTAACGCTACTTTCATAAATTTTCACGAATCTGCACAAAAACATTCAAAACGAATTACCACATGGGTTTCCATGGTAGGAAAAACAATGCATGAAAAAAAAAAAAAAAAGAAAGAAACTAGAAAAAAAATGGAAGATCACTTATAGACTTTATTATTACAGATTGTGAATAAACATGGAGTAAATGATATGAGGAGAAACTTTATTGAAGGTAACTGAAAGACAAAAAATATCTACTGAAGGAACTCTTAAAATAATTATAATTAGGTTCAGAAATATGATTGTAAAATTAAAAATTTATTGGAAAAGACCTAAATTATAATTAAAGATTTTAATTTTTAACTACAGAGCATAATAACTCAAATACACCTTTTACTTTTAAAAATATGTTGACATTTATAGAACCATCTCAATGCTGATAGAGTCGAGGAGACGGTGGTGATTAATAACTTTATCGGGTAATGGATGGTAATGCTGAACCAATGAAGTTTAACTGAGGTTTGGCTGTTACCCTTAGGCGATGAGATTCGAGAGTTTTTGAGTTCGCTCTCTTAAGGTTTTTTCTTTAAGGGAGCAATTTGAGTGTCGGGGAAAGTGTTCTCCGGCACGGTCCTCTGAGGGGCTTTGTCGTTGAATGATTTTCTTCGGAATTTGAGCGGTTCTTCTCGGTGGTGACGAGTGGGTGGAAGGCCATCACTGAGTGGAACCAACGCTGAGATGGACGGTCTTTCGCCCACGATTGAGTGGCCTAGGGATCGTCCGAATTTTTAGAGACGGCTTTACTTTAAATTTAAATATGGCAATGCTGTTACCGATGAAGTTTAACTGAGGTTCGGCTGTTGCTGTTACCCCTTGGGGCGCTGAGATTCGAGAGTTTTGAGTTCGCTCTCTTGGGGTTTTTACCTTAAGGGAGCAATTTGAGTCTTCGGAGAAAGTGTTCTCCGGCACTTTTTCCTTTTTTTTGAGTTCACCTTTACTTAAACAGGCGGTGATTAATACCCTTGGAGGGTAATGAATGGCAATGTTGTCGCCAATGAAGTTCTAACTGAGGCTCGGCTATTGCTGTTACCCTCCTGCCATGATCAGAGCTTTAATTTAATAGCTCAATAACACCTTATCCCTACACTGTCCTCTACAGATAACAGGGAAGATGAAAAGCATTCTTGCTTTGCCTCTTTAAGCCCTTATAAGGACTATGATAGAGTCGATTTCAAAGTAAAAAAGAATCATTAACATTAGTTAGCAAAATTTTTTAAAGTTTAGTTTCTAATTTATAATATTAACGCTACTTTCATAAAAGCAGAGCTCCAGCTGTACGGTTAGCAAATGACAGAACAACACGAAACTGTTATAACTATGGGGCAGACCTTCTTCTTCTTCTTTTTTTTTTTACATTGTATGCATTTTAAATATTGTCTAACGTGTGCGTTATCATTAAAGTCTATATTTACATACATTGTGCATATTATATGACCGACTTTTTAGGTGTTGTTAGTCTAGTTTTTCACTTGACGGTATACTCCTCCTTAGGAAAGGACAACAGTGTTGAGAGAGGGTGCTTAAACATTTGTTTTACAAGAAACTTTCGCCATTCTCTTTACCCATTTTCGTATGCTAAAACTCTACACTAGGTGGCGTTAGTGCTGCTTAAACATTGTATATAATAAATAAGCTTTCTCTTAATCATCATAGACAGTCGGAAAAATTTCATGTCCTTTGTTTAGTAAGAGAGGTCCAATTCCTGTCAAGGACGAGAGGAACTTCATAGCTGAGTCACCCGGTCTCAGACAAGGGTAGATTATTTTCCGGAAGTGGGTCCGCCTTACGCGAAACAGAAAAGTAGGCTCCGAGACATGCAATTTATAAACAAAACAAAATATATCCGCTTCATGACTTATTTGTTAGACGTGATACCAACTGTCATGTGCTCAGTTAATCTTCATTTAAGTTTTTTGAATTGAAAAAAAAAAAAAAACATACGGCATAGTCGATGTTGCTTTTTTTTTAATACTGTAAGTATTCTTTTTGTCTATCGTTCATTTTTTTCTGTAATTTTTGACAACCAAGTACAATGGTTAATCCGTAAATTACACATTTACGTATCTATCATTCATTTCAAAATGAATGATAGATCCGTAATTCAGGTGAGTCAGTGCACGATACCTTTCATCAATAGGTATCGTTCACTGAATCACCTAATCAGCAAGTTGATATTTGCTCAACTTCTCCAGCTGAAGTCCTCGTAATCATGAAAAAAAAAAAAAAAACTCGACAATCAGAAAGTTCCTGGTCCTGATGAAATTACAAATAAAGTTATGAAATGTCTCCCCCAATGCTATTATGCACATCGCTGCCATCATAACTGCAATGCTGAGACTTCGCTACTTTCCAACACATGGAAAATAGCCGATATAATTTTGATCCCCAAACTACGAAAAGATTTAAAATTCCCATAAAATTATCGTCTCACCAGCTTTCGTTTCTGTCTTTGGACGATATTAGAGAAAATAATTCTGACTGCAAAAAATATCAAACAAAAATAACATCATACCAGATGAACAGTTTGGTTTCCGACCAAGCCATATAACAATTCAGCAACTCCAAAAACCTGTCGAATACATCTCAACTGGAAACAACAAACAAGTGTCATTTTCCTTGATACAGCTAAAGCAGTTGATAAAATATGATATAAAGACCTTCTTCATATCATATTTTAGCTTATCAGATCTTATATAAATAGAAAGTTCAAAGTTAAAATCCTAACCATTTAATACGACTTGCAGTTGATTATAACGAAAACGACTTCGTCAAACATAAATGTCCCAAAGCAACTCTCCTGAACTAGACCTCAATACCAATCTCATAGCCCACATCGGGCAAGCTTTATGCTCACTAACCATCTCAACTGACAGCCATTTTCTACCTGATAAAGGGAGTGTAAACCGTGGGCTTGTTCTCCATCTTATCAACGCAATCAAAAGTAAAAAAAAGTCATTAGCAGGTGTCCTCATAATATAGTTCATATTTTTCGATTAAAAATCATTCCAATTTTCTGAATTTAAAAAAAAAAAAATCACTTTTGTTCAAACTGAAATCTAGGCATGCTTCCATGCCTAGATTTTACTTATAACTTTATACACTCACCAGAAGCATATATAATCAATGTTCAAATTATGGAGTATAATTACGATGCAAAGTTATTCCCGTGTGGTGGCCGGGATAAGAATAGCCCAATGTAACTCATGCATGTCGTACGAGGTGACTAAAATGGGTATCCTGGGAGGGTAATGGATGGCAATGCCGTAGCCAATGAAGTTCTAACTGCGGCTCGGCTATTGCTGTTACCCTCCTGCCATGATCAGAGCTTTATATAGCTGAATAACACCCTATCCTTCACTGTTCTCTTCATGAAAAATTGAGACATATAGCTCAATAACACTCTATCCTTGACTGTCCTCTTCAGATAACGGGGAATATGAAAAGCATTCTTGCTTCGCCCTTTTAAGGATGCAAGATTACTATAATACCTAGCAGTTAATTTTGATAAAAGCCTAAACTTCAAGATGCACATCGATAGTGTTTCTACTAAAGTTCACCAGACTACAGCACAGCTATACCCACTCCTGAAGAAGAACAGCCTCCTAAACATAAAGAACAAAATTCTCCCCTACAAATCAATAATAAGACATCAGCTAACCTATTCCTCAACTCACCTATCCCAGCCTGTGGACACACGACTAAAAGAAACATCCCAAGACTACAAACGATCCGGAACGAATGCCTAAGAATGGCGCTAAACGCTCCCTGGTTCATCAGAAACCTTCAGCTACACCGAGAAGCTAAATTGCCAGACATCAGGACTCAGATGACAGACATTGTAGAAAAATTCTTCACAGACAATCACCCAAATCAGCTAATTCGAAACAACTGATTACAAATCCTCGAACCGCTTCAAACATAGAACACTGAAAGCCTTCATTGCAAAATAAAGCTGAAACAACACAAAATGCTCGCAAAGAGCGGATAAAGTACCCAGACTAAACCTCCCACCCACAAACCAGATAAAGGAATAAGGAGTCAAGGACTCAGTCCATCACTCAAAGAAGTTAACAGTTAACAGTGTATTAGTAGCTACTGTTTGAGATTTTTTTTTTCTTAGCAGTTATGTTTCCGGTAATAAATCAGTCCAGTTTTCTGAATTAAAAAAAAATCAAGGAATGTCTTGATATACGTCCCTAATTTAACAATGAATTAGATTAATTTTTACATATATGACTCAGTTAACTTTATACGCCCATCAGAAGCAATACATAATCTAAATACAAATAAAGAAATCTTAAATTGCATATTCAAATTAAGAAGGGGAGAATCAATCGACCGTGAGATTCAGAAGGGGGGGAATCAATCGATCGTGAGATGCGGTGATTAATACCCTTGGAGGGTAATGAATGGCAATGCTGTACCAATGAAGTTTAACTGAGGTTCGACTGTTGCTGTTACCCCCTTGGGCGATGAGATTCGAGAGTTTTGAGTTCGCTCTCTTAAGGTTTTTGCCTTAAGGGAGCAATTTGAGTCTCCGGGGAAAGTGTTCTCCGGCACGGCCCGCTGAGGGGCTTTGTCGGTGAATGCTTTTCTTCGGAATAAGAGCGGTTCTGCTTGGTGGTGGGGGTGCCCGTCACTGAGTGGAACCAACGCTGAGATAGGGACGGTCTTTCGCCCACTATGGAGTGGCCTAGAGATCGTCCGAATTTTTTTGAGTTCACCTTTACTTAAACAGTCGGTGATTGATTCATTCAATCCAATGCCCTTGGAGAGTAATGGATGGCAATGCTGTAGCCAATGAAGTTCTAACTGAGGCTCGGCTATTGCTGCCATCCTCCTGCTATAATCGGAGCTTATATAGCTCTATATTATATTATATTATATTATATTATATTATATTATATTATATTATCAAATCCATGCATTTTTTTCTACAGATAACGGAGAATATGAAAAGCATTCTTGCTTCACCCACTAGCCAAAAAAAAAAAAAAAATGTCTACATATAAGGAATACAAATCTGACATTACATATAAGAACTAATATTCATTATCTTGTCTTTTCCAGTAATTGCTAACACGAATGCTTTTCTTAGACGTCCTTGTAGCATTCATTTCCTCTACTCTTCCCTTCCTTTGGTATTATGTTCTTGTTTTCTTCGAAAAAGACAAAATTCTTACAAATTGATTCTGAATTCCGGAAGCGAGGAAAATGTTTCGAGGAAGGATGCAATTCTGGGAACTCCCACTCAATCCGGAAATGTGGAGAGAAAGTTAGTCCTGTTGAAATGTCTTCCACGTTGCTATAGCAATGAACGCAAAATGTAATTAACTGGTTGAGTGTGTTAGCATTAACAAAAATGTCTGGAAGGTTTGAAATCGCTTTTAAATAATGTATGTTATTGGCATTAAGAATTCGATGAGTTATAACAACTATTATTATTATTATTAATAAAACAGAAGTGTAATAGTAGTAGTAGATGCTTGAACACACTTGGAATAACCCATGACGCTAAATCTGCATAAGAAAACACACACAAAATAATAAAAAAAAGATTTTACTACATCTTTCTTGAATGTTAAGGATCGTTTTGGTCTTAATGCAGAACTATTTCGAATACTTCTTCGGAGTGGAATTTTTGATCGATGTTTTAATGTGTAATAATGACGTGCTGATGCAACTCAGTGCAACCTCCCACATATCGGCGATTCTGCAGATTTCGATTCTTGTTCTCCAATGATAATACTTCATTCAGTGGATCAAGCGGCCTGAATAGATGGTTTAGGAAAATAAAGGGTCGGATCTGAGTGTAGAACACTTCCAGAATGAAATGGTAAAATTAGAGATGAGCTTAGAATGGATTGTTCAAAACAGATGATCAGGATAAGGTCAAAGGACTTCAGTTTAAATATTACGAAAGCCTTTACAGAAGGATAAAACCAAAAAGGTGAATTTAATGACAAAAGAATAAATAAAGTTATGAAAATTTGGATGAATTTTCGTATATTATTATTATTATTATTATTATTATTATTATTATTATTATTATTATTTCAGGTTTCCTCCAGGATACGCTAACGAAGAATGGCAACTGCATGGCTCTTTCCTTCCTGCTGTGAACTCAAGTAAACCTTGCTGTAAAAAAAATAAATAAAATTAAAATAATAAAATTAAATCAAGTCACCTTAATTTTGATTTCATTTGACCCATTTTAGTGGCTAAATTAAGAAAACAAAATTATGTGTACAGTACATTATGCCAAAAAGGGATTCCGGTTGGTTCAGTTATGACGATGTCACCAAACCAGAATTAAAAAACTCATTTGCAATTATAGCAGATCCCTCACAGCTAGTTGGTTTCATTTTTATATTTTATTTTCATTATCTTTATAGATATACACACAAATTATTTTTATAATCACTCTACTGATATTCATTGTCTGCAGCGAACAATAAAAACAATAATTAATAAAAAAAGTTTAGATACAATTAAGAATATTAACATAATCAACAGAGTTAACTGCATAACTATACTTAGATTAACATTAACTCTCATGCATACTTAACAGTAATTTACGATAACAATTAACCATAATTCAGATGATCTTTCATTTAATTATCTATCATTAATTATCTTTTTTAAATTTAAAACGAGACATTTTAGCACACTAATAAAGTTATTAAATATATTTGACAAAGACGTCTTGCTATGCATTGGCATTGGAAACAACGAACATGTTTGGCCATTCTCTAGAATTGTCAAACATCCTGGTCTTTTATTTGCAACGGAACGTTCTTGCATTTAAAGTTTTTTTCACTTTAAACAACAAAATGTAATCGCATGTAAATGCTGATTATTATGAGAACATGATGAATTTCTTCAAGATCCTTATTTTCTTCTCTATTTTTTTCATTGCGAGATAGATAGCAGAGAGAAAAGAAAGAGAAAAAAGAAAAAAATAGAGCGAGAAGGTGATAGAAAGTAGGATAATCAAGAGAGAGAGAGAGAGAGAGAGAGAATACAAGATAAAAAAATAAAAATAGAGAAATCACAAACAAACAGAGAGAAAGAAAGAGAGAGAGAGAGATTAAACACACACACACAGAGAGAGAGAGAGAGAGAGATTAAACACACACACACAGAGAGAGAGAGAGAGAGAGAGATTAAACACACACACAGAGAGAGAGAGAGAGAGAGAGAGAGAGAGAGAGAGAGAGAGAGAATGAATGTAACGTGATAAATGAATGTATTAGCTGCACAAATAAATGCATTGAAGTTTAATGCTTGGTTTTATATTTTGCAAACAAAACGAAGCCAATGAGAATGTGCATGGGAGTATCCGGACGCGCGTGCAGCTTTACGTTTTGTACTTTGAACTAGCGACATGAAAACGTTAGGAACGCTACTGAAAGTGTTCTGCTAACCCTTTCGCTTTTCAATGGCCGCGCGCACATCGTTATACACACACACACACACACTACTAATGGCGGTGCACCGATTCAATGCACCATTTACTCCGGGATGTGGAACAGGAAATACGGAATCGAGTCCTGGTTTCGAGTGTGAAAGGAAAGCAGATTATGTGCGCAGATAGTGACCTACTAGGGCACTTTTTTATAGGTCACGTGATGTGCTTAATGAACGAGAGCTCGATTCAACGCATCCCTGATACAATATTCTCGAGATTGTCATCATTCATTAGCGAACATTTCTACGAGCGTATCATTAGTTAAGAAGCTGTAATTAGGAATAGAGCTACTCGCAAACACGTTGCGACCTGTGTGCGTGTTTTTCCATCTTTGATCACGTGGTTCATTCCATTCTAATTCTCAGATGAATTCACTAAATTCGTCAGAGAAGCCTTCTTTACAGGGGACACCTTCTGCTCTATGTGCTGTTGGTTATTAATAATTTAACTGCCGTCCTCTCACTTCGTAGGTGAGGGAATCAGGGATGCCGGAGGAGGGGGGGGGTTGAATAAATGCCTGAAGAGAAGCCAGTGAAGCAAGAGTGCAGGAAATCGGGTCAACGCCTACATGTGATCATTTCATATCTGAGCCCATCGCATTTCCATTTCGCCAACAGGAAGTGGGGGACCAAATGGTGCGTGCGTATTGACCACTTAGTCAGCAGTCCGTGAATCAGGAAGATTAATGATGGGTGTTATGAAGTCTCATTCTCCATCTTTACCGTCGTTCCCTTTTCGAAACTTTTCTAGCGAATAAACTACGCATCTGAACGGTGCCGCGATGCATTTGGTCATTTTGCAATAATGAAGCTCCACACACAAACAGACCGACGAAGCAAACAGAAGTGACCTTTCGCCCCTTTGACCCAAACCGCAAAAAAGGAAATAAATGTGTTCAACAAACTCACTGGAAATTGTGATTCGAGTCAGTTTTAATGCCATCAAGCAGTTGTGTGTGTGTGTGTGTGTGTGTGTGTGTGTGTGTGTGTGTGTGTGTGTGTGTGTGTGTGTGTGTGTGTGTGTGTGTGTGTGTGTGTGTGTGTGTGTGTGTGTGTGTGTGTACACGCGAGAGAGAGAGAGAGAGAGTAAAGAATAAAGAGAATAAGTGAATTTGAGATAAGGTAGTGTATGAGAGAGAGAGAGAGAGAATAGATGAGCCATCCCTAATAGAAACATGATCGTGTCCATAACGTTTTTTAATGTTTATTTACATTTTACAACTGTGAAGATGCGCTTGTACAATTTCCAAACACGTTGGCTCTAAATATGATTTACTGAAATTGTGTTTTCCATTGCACAGCATTTCTAGTAGAAATGCGAAGAATTAGGGGGAAAAAAACTGGCGCTATAAATCACTGCCAGGACCACAGTAGTCTCCAGTTATGCTATAAACATTCGATGTTTATCGGCAATACGTCATGTAGCAACAGCAATTCACTCTTCTAGATATATGATGTGAATAGTACTTATTTGCTCACGCTATAGTCATTGATTCAAATGGACCAAGCCATGCAGAATTACCATTTGAATTTGACATTTTCTTTTTCTTTCAACATGTCTTTTGCTTGTTTCGTTATTATTAATTCTTACAGGTCTGTACAGTTTTCTAATCGTTGAGACTGATTAATATTTTCCAGATTTGGGCTACAGATTTGCCTTACTTTTTTTTTTTTTTTTTTAAAAAGGTAACTTGATAAAGTTAACTTTTTTTTAAAAAAAAAACTTCTGCGCTTGTACCAACCTTTACATCTGTCCTCCATTTCGGAACCAGAGCTCAAGATCTGTTATTGGATTGAAGTCGCTTGATTACCAGATTTACGATCGTATAGTACTGCAGTATCAACAATATTAAAAGACATGGTAGTCGAGCCTATGTAGCTTCACCTACGATTCAAATAACACTTGATGAGCTGAAGTACATTGTTGAATTAGCTGCGAGCTCTAAAAGAAAACCTTCATGCTATACTTTATCTTGGACGTCCAAGAAACAGTTTCAGTGCACTGCTTCCAAATTGAATATAACGGTGATGTCACTAGCAGATTTTTTTTTGGACTAGTTGCACGTGCAATAGTCTGAGCAGAATCGAAATTATTCAATAGGGAAGATGTTCGTTCTGTCTGTATTTCCTGCAGTTATTAATCGGTATTAGTTCGTCAAAAGGTTAGGAAAAACAAACTGCAATGTTTCATTTTCCTGGTTTTGGAATTATTATTAAATCAACCTGGAGACACTTGATGATTTTATTGGGGGTTCCATCTGGACCCGGCGATTTCTTCTCTGTAAATCACGGCAAGAGAGAGAGAGAGATCGACCGGATTTTTTCTTGTTGACTAGAACGGCTCAATTAGATTAGTAACCGTCTATTTGGGAATGCACTTCTCTTCAAGGCTGTCACGCTTCTACTTATCGGCGTGGATTGATTGGGAGGAGACTCCAATCTGTGCGAAGAGTTTTATACAGTTTCCATAGCAACTGATCTTCTGGAAAACTGGAGCTTACATTCACACTGCTGGCGTCGGTAATCTTTGAATTCAGAGCAGATCGGGTTTGTTGTCCTGTTGAATGTCTGGCGATCTTAGGGTGGGGAGGAAACTGTGGGTAAGACGTCTGACTTTATTCTTTTCGTGCATAATTACTTCGGGAAGCTGATTAGGGTTTACTCGCGCAGTAGTAGAAGTAACAGTCGTTAGGAATGATATTATTTGTTTTTTTCAAACTCATTACTCAAGCTTCCTCCTTCGCTTTTATGGTTGATACTGGACCAGTGAAGTTGAGAAGGATGGTGGGGAAGCTTCTTCCACTTGATAATGGATGGACAGCCAGAGATGTTATCATATTGTGAGTCCAAATCGAGTAGGACCCAGTTATGGTCCGAACTAAGCCTACCACCTTTTGCATACTGATACACCACGTTTCTGAGTATAAAAATGTTCAGAACATCTGCACACCCGATCATTACATAATGCGTATATTTAAGTGGACATTAGGTCTCCATGTGACTAGTGACGGCGTATTCCTTAAGGGTTTTGCTTTTTGAATTCATAGATATGTTATTCTAGGGGTTTGTTTTAGCATTCAAATCACTGGCTATTAGTACTGCGTCATTGGTATCGAGTGACTGAGTGAGGTTTGATAACAATTACCACTTAGTTGGTGAGTTGTAAACAAATAGATCTTATTTCTTCTTGCATTGGTAGTTTGGATCTTTATCTACGGTAATTTCTTTATTTGATTGTAGGGTTCAAAATCTTATTATGTTGTATATTTCGCTAGAGAGCATAGTTTCATCTTTGGATTGTCGAATGGACAAAGATGAGATTCATTAATTCAGAACTTGGTCCATATTGAAGCGGTTATTAAATTCTTGTAGGCCATGCATTTGTTAGCCGAGCCATTCGTATTCCAGTTAGCGATCAGTATGGAATTAGCTGTGGCGGCTTGGCGATTATTGACGCATAAGAATCATTTGAATATGCTTCGCAGTTCTCTTTGTAGATGGAGTACTAAGCGGCTTTTGCCTTTGCTGAACTGGATCTTCATTTCTTTCAAAGTGTCTGCCACTATGGTTGCAGATGATGTTTATATGGGCGAGCCTTTTTCCTCGTGGTCACCTTCCATGTTCTGGTTGCTATTGTTCCTTTGGTTACCAATCAGGGTATTTCAGTTTGAGTTGTGGCTGTTTGTCTGTTTTTCGCAAGGTCACTAGCGACATAATTTTTGCAACCTTTGCGTCTTCTGTTTAAATTGATATTGCTTGCAACTTTTATAGTTTGTCGGATGGAGAAGCTACAGTTGACGCATTTAGCAAGCAGTTTTTGTCGTCGCACTTAACAGAATTCTGCTTTGTACATGGTCAATTTTTTTTTATTGTAATGGTGAATTTGTCCTGCTCGTGCTTTCCTTCTAAGGATTCAGGCTCAAAAACTACGACGCAAACAGTCTTAATGTCATAAATTTCAATTTACTGATCTTCATCAGCACTAGCTGCATGATGCGCTTGTCAGATCTAAACAATTCGATGATTTTGTGGGATCCAGCTAAAAAAAATCATCTGGAGTTGTAGATCTACTGTCTTATCCCTTATGGGTCTTTGCACTACGCTCAAATTCTTTTCCCTATTGAGGACTACTGATATAGGGCATTCATTCATATTATCTAAAAAATTTGGAAGACAATATAATTCGTGCCACGGTCTCCAGTGGGATGCGAACCCCTTCTCCGGAGTTTTAAACCTGGAGAAGTCAATGATTCAACTTTTTATAGAGGACTCTCCTGCCGTCCACTGAGCTTTGTCCAGTAGACGAAGATGAACTTCGAGGATTTTTAGTCCTGGAGAAGTTAATCTTTCTGCTTTTTTATTTATGGAGGTGGATACTGCCGTTCACTGAAGTCTGGTACGAAGGATATCACTTGGGAAGGGGTTATTCAGTTATTATTATTATTATTATTATTATTATTATTATTATTTGCTATTAATCGTATCCATCACCACAAAACAGTCTCATTGGTAGTAATTTTTTTCCGTTTTTTTTTTCCTGATAACCTCCTAAAATCCGTCAAGGTCTGCGATCGCATTCTGGATCATTGTAGCAGAGTTTTATGGAGCAATTTGGGGTTAAGTAATTTGGGCATCAGTAGGCCTGCAGTCCGTGTCGGATGGCAATCGAACAAATTGTTCGCAACGCGGCCACTTTTGTCTCCGATAGCTTGTCCAGCTTTCTGAATAGTATAAGCACCCCCATCAAGGTCGAGATAGTCCCAGGACAGAAGCTCCATTGTAAATATCAGCCAGAATCAAGAAAGCTTAATATCAATGTTCGGTTTCTCTCTTGACCCATCTGAATCCAATTGTAATCAACATCACACGCACACAAAAATAAATAAATAAATAAATAAATAAATAAATAATAAAACTTAATACACAGCACTGAAAAAAAAAAAAAAAAAAGAAGTTGCATATTTCTTACGAACCAAGGAGCGTTCAGAATCATTGTAGACATTTATTTTGCACACGTCGTAACTTGAAAATATTAGTATCAGCGGTATGGCTCCAAGCCGGAGAAGCGTAAGTGAGTGTAGGACGAACCATCAGTTTGTAGATAAGTAATTTGATTCTGGTGTTCAGCTTACTGTTCCTGTTGATTAGAGGATAGAGTTAAGCAATGGCTTTTGATGCCTTTACACGGAGAGCCTTGGTATGGAACCTGAAAGTTAGCCTTCTGTCCAGTAGTACACCAAGGTATTTGACTCCTGTTTGCCACCGGATTTTTGTGTTAAACAGGAAGATGTCCCCCTTTAGGAAGCATCGGTCTTCTGATGAACAGCATGGCTATTTTCTTCTAGAGACTAAAACGATTACTTCAAGATAGATATTACTTGATTGAATATGAATAATAAAAAAATACGGTGTGGTTGGGCAAAAAAAAAAAAAGAAATAGGATATTTTTTTTTATAAAGATCTTTTAAAATATTACGTAACTTCAAAGTTAGAAACGTATTTAATTGATTTATTTAAAAAATATTTCAGAAAATTCAGCAACAATTAACAAAATATTCTATCGTATTATGTCCATTAATAGAAAAATTATGGTATTCGAACGTTATTCATTTTAATTTTATTTAAAAAATGAATTATATATCTATGACATACCGGGATTTACTTAGAATGGATATTTAATTGATACCCAAAGGGTTCAATATAAACCAAGGATTTTTTATATGTAAGTAATCAGACTGCCGTAAATAAAAATGTCATCTAATTCACGTATAACTAACCTCTATTGTGTGTTTACAAAAATCTAAAACAATTCCGAAAATTGCGTAAATTAATAAAGTTTGTTTCAATTTCTAATACTGCATCTTTGCAAAGCGTTCCTTAAAAACATTTGCACATGAAAACGTTTTTAAGGAAATTTGACTTAATTCAATACTTTCGTAAATCTTCAATTATTAATGAAATGAAAAAAAAAAAAAAAAAAAACAGCAATTGGATTTGTAAAAATGATCTTGTACATCTTGAAATTACCCGTTCCACGCATCCATTGAAGAGACAGCTGCATGCAACAGATAAAAATGTCCATTCTCTATTGTTACCTAAATAAACAATAACATTTCCATTGCATTAGTACACATGAAAACCAGTAATTTGTAGACATTGCAGGCTGTTGCAATAAAATATCATCGTCAATTGCCTATTTCATTCTTGGCGATGTAATTTTCGTATATTTCATCGAAGGGTTACTTCATTTGTATATTTCGTAATCTACTTGTATATTTCATGGATGCGTGACATCATATCCGACTTAGTCGACAACAATCAAACGGAACTATATTATTATATAGAGAAAAAATAACTGGTGTGTGTGTGTGTGTTCCTTCATAAACAGATTGCCGGAATAACGCAGAAATAACGTTGTTTTGAGTTTCTTGTACGTCCAAAAGACTTACTAAAAGAAAAACATCAGCTGTAGCTCATAGGTTACAATGAGGCCAGAGAAATTCTATTATCGAAAAGTTGACCTACTTTCAAATCAGACTTTTATTCTACCCTTCTATTCCTATATGAAAGAAACTGTGGTGAACCTACCAAAACGTCACTTCCCCGTTACTGACTTTGAAAAGCGTAACATAAAATAATATATATATATACCACACCATTCTCTGATCTGTTCATCCCCCTCTCCCTCTCAACACCCCGTCTAGGTCTTGACCGTACATGGTCATTGCCGTTATGAGTAGGTTCGCAGACAACAGTTCTCCGTTATCCCCTCAGGCTATTCTTCTACCCTACCTGTTTACGGTGATCAAGTGTTGCAGACGGTAACAGACGCTTAAGTGAAAAAAAAAAAAAATAGGGGAGCGTCCAGACGACTGTTTGTTCCCCGTCTGGGAATGTCCGAAACCCAGGGAGGAGAGGGGAAGGAAAAAAGGGGGAAAAGAGGGAAGGGGTATTCCACTTTACTTAAGTCCTAGGCCAAAGAACGAATGGATAATAAATAAGAATGAGAAAAAAGCCAGGAAGGACGGAAGGGTGTTGTTAGTTTCTGGGTCACCATGTAAACAATCTCTGTCAGAAAATTCTGTGGGTCAAGGTCGTGGACAGATTCGGATCTGGATTTAAAAAAACTTGCTCCGTTTTCCAATCACTTCCAAATTTTTAGAAATAAATCTCAACATCTCTGAAATCGCGTGATTCAAGAATATGAAAGGCACTGGTCCAAGAACAGTCAGTGGCTTAGCTTGAAACTCATATTTATGCTTAAACAAACATATACAAAACACTGCGTATTTATACTTCGAAATTTAAGAAAATTACCATCTGAATAATTTTCTTTCCTTAAGTTTTTTTAACTTATTTAAAATAATAGTTTAATTTATTAATAAAATTAATTGTCTATTTTAATAAAATATATAAAACATTAGTTATTCTTACAAAATATTTTATGTATAATGTTTAATTTAAATATTTATTAATACACCTTTTTTATAATAATACACAATTTCTTATAGTGTTATATTAGCTGAGTGAAGTATGCATGTTGCATATATCTCACTGACGTATGTTGTCGCGCTTTCAACTTTTCGAAATGACTCTTAATTGTGTTTGATGAATGTAACAGCAGCGCCTCCTTAAGGGTTTTTCCTTCGTGAGCCAGTTATATTTTCTCACTTGAAAGTAGTAATTACACGTACTGAATAAAATAAGGAAACTAAGGTTTAATAATGTACGCTTGCCAGGCAAATTGTCTCCTGAAGGAATAACCTATTTTTATTAGCCGTGTTGAGGAGTCTCATTACAAAAGGGTCCTTGGAGCATATTTAACGTTGCCCTACTGTCATTAAATCCGCACGGAACATTATCAGCAGCTAAATGTCATAGCTCACTAGGGAAATTCTTTTGGTTGAGACAATGGAGACTACATTATGTTATGGGATGTGAGGATAGTAATTAGAGGTTAAACTGTCCTCACTTTCACAGCCACCTTGATGGAACAAATGACAATAACACAGCGAGAAAGACACCTGTGAATTATCTCGGTGGGCACTCTATTCTTACACTTCTAAAAGTGAAACTCAAGTAGGTCAGCAACCTAGAAAAAACTGGTCTGTTTTATCCTGACGATACTACGAGGTCTGGTTTGTATTGTAGATAGAAGAGGAAAATGAATGCTGGGTAAGGTTTGTTTGCTAGTTTTATGTCACTTCTTATCTCTTACATAAAACTGCTTCCAAACAGGATAAGCGAAAGTCTGTTTTTTTTTTGTTTGTTTGTTTGTTTGTTTTCGTCTCCTCATCATGTTCCTTCAAACGAAATTTTGTGCATTTTACTCACTTATCTCCAGGTGTCGCTTTAATGATTAATGAGCAGTTGGAATATTGTCCTCCATTTGATGATCTTCTGTCATTTGGATTCTGTCCTTGATACTATCTACTAGTTATCTGCCGTCCCCTTCCCCGAAAGTCCCTAAACAAGTATTGTTTAGGAACTTTCCTTGTATCATCTCCAACACAGTCATAATAATAACAGGCTGTGAAAACCTGTCAGGTTGTTTTATCATTATTATTATTATTATTATTGCAACTGAAATTCAAAATATATTCGTCTCTCTCTCCCTCTACAGATATATTTCATTCTGTAATGTACGCTGGAGTATAGCAATTACAGACTCCTAAGCAAACGATATCGCAGTTATGTCCGCAAAAAAGGGCAGTTGGCAATTACGCACATTGGATGGGAAGGCGTTGGATTCGAATCCCGTATAAGACGCAAAGAACATTTTTTTGAACTTTTTTTTGAACTGTAGGTGAGTACTCCGCTCTCATACGGAGGTGAACGCAATTGCCTCATCCCCGAAACATTTGTTTACCCGCTTAAAACAAACAAAACTGGTATGAGAAGGCCATACTCACACTGGGAAGGTTCCTTCAATCACATAAACGTATTTTTCTAATTTCTAGATCGCTTTCTCCTGTCCTAAACTGTCAACAATTATGAAACCATGATTACCTCAAAAGTTACGTAACAAATTGATATATGATCCAAAAGTTCAAAAAAAAAAAACGAATAATATTATTTGAATATCTTGGTTGTACGAAATTAAATATATTAGTTTATTTAATAATAAAACGCTTAATAATATCAAATTATTATCGTATGTCACGTCAGTAATTTAGGTGGAATATCAATTTCATCACCAACTTGAATATGGTATGCTGGCCTGGCTAGTCGAGTGGTTAGCGTAACCGATCCCCTGGCTGCAGGTTCGAATTCCTGCATTTGTCTTTAGGTCGGAGATGTTTCCAGACTGCATTTAGAATACGAAAGAAAAAAAAAATCTTTGTTGAACTGCTGTTCCAATTCCATTTGATATCAGAGTAAGTACATTGTTTTTAGACTAAAAATATCAACCTTCCCATTTATGAAATTGTCAATCGGATAAGGATCCGAAAGCTTGGTTCTAATTACACAGAAGAATCTAAGGCTGTCAGAACAGTATATTATATCTCTTAAATCAGCGTGTTCATTTTTTTTAAAAAAAACTTATAAATGTTTTGTGAATTCCAGATGTGATTCGAACTAGAAAACCTACGAGCCAAATTAAACTGAAAGTGAGCAATATTAATCTAATAATGCAAAACTAGTGATCCATTCATGAAAGGAGACTTGTTGCTCATCCCAGGTAGATTTTTAGATCCTCCCTTCCTCCTTACAGTTTGAAAAATCACAACCCTTCCTTACCCTTTAAACGTTACGTAATTTTTGAATAAGCTCTTGAAAGACAGCAGATTATAGTGAAGGACTAACCTAAGTATGGTGCTTGAAGATGAGATTGAATATATACGAGTTCTTACTGATGTGAAAGGATAAATATCTTTATATATTGATAAAAATATATGGATTATTGTAAGATTTGATCACGGGAAGGATATCACATTAGCGATTACGTATCAGTGATATATATTATATAATCCTGATATCATCTTTAATACTTTCCTTTGCGTTCTCTCCACAGTACCGCATATATTTATAGCCAAATAGTCCTTATAAGGACTGGCTTAAAGGGGCGAAGCAAGAATGCTTTTCATCTTCCCCGTTATCTGTAGAGGACAGTGTAGAGATAAGGTGTTATTGAGCTATTAAAGCTCTGATCGTGGCAGGAGGATAACTGCAATAGCCGAGCCTCGGTTAGAGCTTCATTGGCTACAGCATTGCTATCCATTACCCTCCAAGGTATCGTAATTCCCCCTAAATTCTATAGCCAAATACTTGGCCCAGGAGCCCATATGTTCGCTTTTGATTACGGCTTAAGTAAGGTTTTCAACCCAGAAACCTCAAGAGGGCAAAACCCTCTATTCAATACCACAGCAATCCTCATTAGGATTGCTGTGGTATTGAGAACCAAATGTTCGAAACAGATGTCAGGACAGTGAAACCTGATTGAAGCACTAATAAAAGGCAAACATAAGGGCTCCTAGTCGGATCTCGTGTCTTTCAAGTCATGCATTACGATGCAGAAGATTATTTGTCATAAGCTCTCCGGTGAATTCCAAAAAAATTTTAATTTTTTTCATATTTTGCTATGAAATATAAAGGGATCTATAATATTTTCTAAGATTAAATATTTTACTTTATTGAAATACTTCAAGCCACTATTAAAAAGGTTAAAACACACCAAACGTGAAAATCATACTTGTAATTACTAAATGGTAGTGTTTAAATTAAACCAATCTTGAACTGGTTTACTCAAAGATAATTGAGTATTATCTTACTGGAATTATTTTATATACGTTCAATTTCTATACTAATTAAATGAAAAAAAAAACAAATAAATCTCTTTGTAGATTTTAAGTAATAAATAAATTAATATTCATTCATTAAGTAATTGGGCATGATTAAAATACAATGAAACTAGTAAGACCTGAGAAAATAATTACATAGATGATTTTAATCCTTATTTTGTAATTTAATCCTAATTTAATATTGTAACAAATAATATTTGAAAATAAAACTGCATGTTAATTATTCAAATTAAGTGGATATTGAATTCAACATTATTTCAAAGCCGAATGGAGAAATTACAAGAGTTTCGTGCCGAATATAGAAACTATAAAAGTTTCGGCGTATCCAAGCGTAAGCAAACCTTTCAATTCGGCACGAAACTCTTGTAGTTTCTCCATTCGGCTTTGAAATAATGTTGGATTCAATATCCACTTAATTTGAATAATTGTGCATCGCCGAAGTGAAGCCTTTTGGCTCTCTTATTTCAGTAATTCTTGGTGCTTTTTTGTGATGCGAGACCTTTTTTTGGCAACTCGTATGGTAAAATACAAGTTTTGCATCACTACAACCTGGGTATTTACATCTGGGGGCTAGCTCCCACTGAAGATGACCTCACATCTGGGTCTGGCTCCCACTGACGTGCTTTTGCGCGGAAGTGGTTCGTTTCCTTCATTGTATGAAGGCTCTACTTGGGGTAGGTTTTTGCCTGTCTCTTAGTGAGGCCACCGCTGAGATTATGGATCTGTTTGGTGGTGGGGTGAGCCTGCCACTGGGTAGAGCCAACTGTTTTTTAATGTTTTTTTTTTCTTCCCTAAAAAATACATTTTAATTACATTTCTAGTAGCGAGCGGGACCGCCTTTGACAGCAACTACTTTTCGGGGCATGCTTTCAACCAATTTCGGATACGTCGCAGCAGGAATATCCTTCCATTCCTCGCGTAAAGCTATCTCTGCAGCAAATTCGGTGTTCTAATTCGTCCCAAAGATTTTCGATTTGATTCAGGTCTGGACTTTGAGCCAGCCAGTCCAACACTTCAACGTTGTTTTGCGGAAACCAGTCTCGGATACGCAGTGCAGTATGGTATGGTACATTGTCGTGCTGAAACATGCAAGGGTCACTGCCGAAGTACTTCCACAGCGTTGGAAGTTTGAAGTCGCCCAGGTAGATATCAGACGTCATAGTCTGGGGCACGTCCATCAATGGACTAAGCTCCATCCAACTGAAACACCCCACCAAGCTTCCACCAAACTTGACAATTGGAATGATACAGTCGTGTCGACCTCAGTCAGTGAGTGTCGGTGGTCTCCCAAGGCATTTTTCTGCTTTTGTATCTCCATCAAGGAATTCCGTCAGTTCAGATGAACGTCGCATCTTGAGATCGAGTACAGTGCAAAACATGCAGCACATCCCACCTTTTATTACTAGACTTACGCAGACATTCCCTGAATATTTGCATGTGGTAGGATGTGATATCTACATGGCACGTAAGGTGTCCAAATACTGTTTGTTAACATAGTATCAGATATATATATATATATATATATATATATGTGTGTGTGTGTGTGTGTGTGTGTGTGTAGAAAGTATTTTACCTTGGGTATAATAAATGTTAAAGATACCAAGCTATTTTAAAGCTGGTTTTACTCCATTTCCCAAATAAGCAAACAGACAAGTAAGTCAAGTTTGCGGCTGCAAGTATTGCAAGTCTAGGTGACCCCGCACGTAGTGCAAGTCAAGGCAACTCGTGGTAAAGGTGGTTAAGCTCTGATCACTATTCTTAATTACCCTTAATGCAAAGCACATCTCCTGGAGGAGATGTATGATGCTATGTTTCATAGCATCATACATCATACCAAGCTATTTTAAATCTGGTTTTAAAACCAGGTTTTAAATAGCTTGGTATCTTTAATACACACACACACACACACACACATATATATACATATATATATATATATATATATATATATATATATATATATATATATATATATATATATATATATTGTTTTTTCCCTGTCTGTAGTAACTCTGATAGGATCTTATCTACTGTGTGTTACGTTATCCCGTTTTATTATTGTATGTCTTATCTACTGTTTTTCTTCAAGTATGCTTTCAAGTTTTTCTAAATCTGTCTAAATCCATCTTTGCCACTTTGACATTTGCGTTTAACTTTTCCTTTTACACTTCCAAGATTTTTTTCATGGATAAATGAAGTCCTTTTATAAGGAAAACGGTTCGATGCACAGCCAATTTTATATAACCAATCATATTCTTAATGGAAATTAAGCGAAAATAAAAGCATACATTTTTTATAATCCCGTTAATATATACGGAAGATAGAAGCGGGGAAGGGGGTCATTTTGAAGCAAAGAACTCACAATAAACATTAAGTAAAATTGCATTCTTGAAGGGTTTATGGTTACGTTTGCGTCAATCTTGCAGGACTAATTTTTTTATTATTATTTTTGTACTTATGCAAAAATATTTTAGGGCTAAAATAAGCGACGCAGTAGTTTCGATTGCTATTAATTAGAACAAGTTTAATACAAGAATTAATTTCCATTTTAACTGTTCTGATTTCTGAAAATCTTGTAACACTTTTATAATTTTTTTTAAAAAATTGAACGAAAAAATTAATGGATTTTTCAAAATAAAAGACTAAATTATAAGAAATTAATTGAAGTTTTCTAGCATTAGGAAACATTTAATTCAATCTTTGTAATGTGATTAATGCTTGCAAATATTCATTGATTTTCATTCTTAACATCTCGATAGATTTTCTTTTTTCCTCACGTGATCAAATCTCTCATAAATCTACAATCACCAAAATTAAAAGACAGGTTTCTACTTCTCGAAAGTTAGCGTGCTACTGTTATTCAAAATGTGCAAGGGTGGTCGTCAATGGGTGCCCGCATCGGTTCATACTTAGAGACGCTCCTTCCACGCGGTATGAAAACATCTTTTGAGGTCGGCGAACCATAAAGGGGTCCACCTATGTCTGGTGATACCCTAGAATGAAGGTAGCAGATGGGCGCCCGTCTTTCTCGTAATAACACCCCTGAGAAAAATCTGTTGGTGACCGACTCCTTTACCCTTACTGAGTCTTCTATCACTTTTAAAATCGTCAGTGAAAACGCGAAAGAAATAGTCCAACTGTTTCAGAGAAATGGTTATTGAATCCTGAGACCTTGAGGGTTTCTTATATCAAAAAAGAAATATTAGCAAAATATTGAAAATGATTTTTCTATTTGGTTTGTTAAGATACTTGAAATTCATATTCGCCTTCAGTAATAAAAGATAATAAATAAATAAAACAGATTAAAAGTTTGTTTTAGAGAATTTTAATTTTGGATACTATCGATCATTTTATGATAATATCGTACTAAAAGATATCAAAATATTATCCTTTTTATCATTAAATGGTGGCTTGTATTGTAAATGGATATTAAAGTAATTAAACGTGATTTTTTTCTTTTCATTTTCTTTGGCATACTATAACCTTTTAAAATAGCAGCTTGGTCGTAATGAAGATTTGATGTTAATATTGCAAAATAATCGATAAATAAAGATTTAGATGGTCGATCGCATACCAAGATGGTAGTTTTTTTTTCTTTTTTCTGTAAACTTAAGAGTTTATTTATTTTTATTTTATTTTCGTTTTTTTTTTTTTTTTTTTAATCTGGACGGTTTGACAAAAGTCAAACCGTCCAGATAAACAAACAGTGAAATGAATGTCAAAAAAAAAAAAAAAAAAAAAAAAAAAAACACGCGGATAAAAATTGTGAATCGGAGAGTTTAAGACTTGATTGGATGACTCATAACCAACACATTGAAATGAATAATTTAATTTTGTAATGCTAAATTCGACTTTGTGAAGAACTCTATTACATATTGAATTAATTGTAGGTTGACATGCAAAACTCATTATACTAATGAGATCATCGCACCATCTGGTGATACAAAACATAAATATTTTAATAATTTTTTTTTTAAATAAAAATATGGATTTAATATTTTCGCAGGTTCAAAGACATTGGTGATTCGGTTATTTTGATAAATAACTAGCGACACTGGTGATAATAACCGAAACTACAATGATACATTTCTCAAGGGTTTTCGAAATTTAAACGCCCGCCTGCACGCACGTCCCCACCCCCCAAAGATTCATCTATGAATGAATGAATCCAGTTGTTTTTCCCAGATATCTTACCAGCAGTGGTGTAGCTAGAGCTTTTGCTGCCCCTGAGTTTGCCGCCCTCTCAATACACATCAAAAATACTATAAAAAGTCAAAACGACTTATAGGGAAATAAATTAAAACACTATGTTTATTTTTGGAGTAAAACTTTAATTTTAACATTCTAAAATGTTCTTTTTCTGTTAGCAAAATCGCCGATGACATTGGCGAAGTCTATTTCATAGTAATGTAGGTAACAGTTAATCTATTTCATTTAGAAAAACTCCTCTCACAACTAGCAATGCTTACAGCAACTGTGAGGGAAATTCGCAGTAGTATTTCAATATTTGGAAATGGGTTCTCGAGACTGTATTTTAGAATTAACTGCAAAAGTTCAAAAAGTTTCAAAGTGCCACCCGGGGCGGACATTCCCCTCCACTCCTCCCTAGCTACGCCTCTGCTTACCAGATTAAATTATTGATATTAAGATGCGGAAGGATGACTAAAAAAAAAATAAACTTAAATGCTCTATGAGTCTTACTGGGGCCTCTGGCATATCCAGAAAAACTGTTCGCGACTAAAAACAACCCCTTATACTTACTTTCTCTTAGTTACTTCCCTCCCCATTACTAAGCAAGAGGTGCCGTTTAAGTTCTGAGGTCAAAGCAGTAAAAGGGGAAGAAAAAAAAAAACAGTTCACACAACACATTTTTACCTTTCTCTCTGAACAGTAAATCTTACTGACCTAGAAACCAGCGCTTGTTTTCCTCGCTATCTGCTTTACTATTGGCTGCTTCTACAGGTGGTTTGGGAAAAAAAAAGAGGGCGCCACCAACGACTCTCGTTGCCATAGTTTACATCGGAGGAAACCGAACACAAATATGTTCCATAAAATAACATAGCGGCAGCTCAAGAAAAAAAAAAACATCGCGGATGTTTTGACATGTGGGGGGGAACGGCTTAGGAAAGGGAGAGTGGGAGGGCGCACGTGAATCTGTAGAAATGACGTAGAGAAGACGGAGAGAACACGGTTGATTTCTGAGTGACTGTGCAACCAAAAAGTGTTCTCGATTTTTCGATTAAGTTTAGAAATCTTCGGAGAGAGTTCGTGTGTGCGCGCACACACACACACACATGCACACATCGATGGCAAAGGATCACGTGGACTTTTAACAAGACAATCAGTCGGCTGTAGCCGTTTGCCGGAAGCCCCTTAGCTCCTGAAAGTGACCTGAATTTTCGTTACAGATCGCTAATTAAGCACCGGTCGGTTGTTCTATTTTTTCGCTTGTGCGTGTGTGTGTGTTTGACGTTTTACATTTGTGTGTATGTGTGTGTGTGTGTTTCCCCTCCAATGACTTAAGGTTGCTGATTAGAAAGTAGAAAAACATCCTATTAAGAAGTTGTGACGGCTACCTTGCTTGGTGTTAAGTGGTGAACTTTGATGCAAGGAATGAAGTTGGATTTTTGTGAACTAGACACGCCCGCTATTGTCTTCCACATTCCTCGCTGATGTGATCCAAAGTGGCTTAAACAGGAAAGGAAAAGTAAGTACAATATTTGTTCTTTGTATTAAAAAAAAAAAAAAAAAACCACGTGTTCGCGAGCGTTAATATAGCGAGTTATGCTTTCCTTTCATACATTTAACAATGAAGATCACGATTTCTCTTTATGACGTCATAGTTTCATTTTAATGCATAGTTTTATTCAGTAATATTTAAAATAAATTCTACTTTCTCTTCTCATCGTATTTTTTCTTAGAAGGTTTTCTTAGCATTTCTTATAGTTGTGCATCTTAATTAGAACAAGAAATATCGAAGTATGATGGAGACACGATCACTTTTATGATGACTAATTACTTAACAAACTATGACCATTATATCATTTCGTTTAAAAGATTAGTTCTATTTAATTATGATGTCTAAATATGATCTTAAGATTTCGTCATATTCTTAGTCAGAGAAATTGAATTAGGATATTCGACCAAGGATTCTGAAAAGTCTAATATCTCTCGTAACATAGTTTACGGCGATAAGTCTTTAATGAACATTTTAAATCCTCATGAATATCCTGAACTGTGAAAAATAGAATACACATTACGCTGCTTATTAAGACTGGATAGCTCTGTCATAAAGGGACAGAGAGAGAGAGAGAGAGAGAGAGAGATAGCAAAAGTAATGTGTATATGAAGAATATTGACTTTAAAAAAACAGAAAATGTCTAGGATAATTTTAAGGCTCGCGCTATTTCAAAGATGTCTATGAACTACTATATTTATTCATTTTTAATGTTTAATGTCTTTCAAAGATGGTTGCTATGACAACGCTATTGCCGTAGTATCTATTAATGGTTATACCGATCGCTCTGCTTTAGTCCATTTAAAGAAAACTAATACTGTATATTTATGCCATTTCCTTGTGACAAACAAAAACAAAGATAAGAAACAGAGAAACAAACTATAAGTTATTTTTCAATGACTTTTTCCTAAAGAAGTGACGCTCTAATAATAAATAATATAATAATTTCAATACATGTGGTGCCCTCTAGTTATTCTCATGACATTAACTTAACGAAATGAAATCATATAATCAGCAGGGTGTACAAACTATTTGCCTAATTTACAATTTATTATAAGGACAAAATAAACTTTTATCCTAGTTTAACCGTTTATTGATTTATATTTATTTTATTTTTTATAAAATTCATAAATTTCTATAAGGAAAAATCCAAGAATGACTACATTTGAATTAACTGACTGATCAGCCGTGATTAGATTTAACAAAAAAAAATTAAAATGTCGGTAATAATTCTAAAAAGAGGCCATCTATCATACAAATCTATGCAGTTGGCAACTACAACTCTCCAAATGCGTTCTGTAGTTCGTGTTCCCTTTTTTATCTCAGTTAGAACACTTTCTCTCCATACATATTTTCTTCCGGTTCGCTAACTAAAAGACTGACCCATATTTCTCTTTTTCCCCTATCAGTTATTATGCACAGGAGGGGAGTATGGGAAGGCATATATTGTTATTCTGGTCTAGCAGTGTGTCATCTGCAAACTTATAGTTGCTATGACCCGGGGAAAATCAGTCTGCAACCGACTATTTTATTGTATGGAATTCTCTTGGCTGATATAATTACCTTGTGACCTGAAACTATTGTAGTGATAAGTAGAATAGTAAATTATATGCAATTATCTTTTCACAAAAGGAAGATAAGGAACAAGAAAGAAAAGGGAAGGTAGAATAACGATTAATTCTTTTTTGAACCTTCCATTGAATCAAAAATAGGGAGGGAGTGTACGGTTCTGTTATTTTAGATGAAATCACACCATAAATCAAATACGGATGCACTAAAGAAACTTTGGTCGAGAATCGCAAACACAAAATATAACACCCAAAAGATTTCTTTGTCAGAAATATCAACTGATCATCTATTTTTCATTAATAATGTTGTTCTTTTCATATTCGGAATGCTAACAATGCTATAGAAATTCCATTGTTAGAAGTTCAACTAGGCTACTCAGACTTGCATTGTTAGGAATACCACGTGCAACTATTAGTGAAAGTAACATGCATTATAGTTATTAAAATGATAACTTTGTATTGGTTTAAGAATAAAAGAGAAAATAATAAAAAAAATCATGTCAATTTATGTAGACATTTACAGATATTACAATCCACTTGACTCGTTTTACTGAAATTTCTGACCAGACGAAATAAATGCATTGAAATCTATTAGAATCGGGTACGAACGCAACGTTCATGTAGGTTCAATAAAAATTGAGATACGAAACAAGCAAAAGATTTATTTATTTTTATTTATTTATTTTTGTGTGTGTGTGGGATTAAAATAAAATTGGAGTCAAGGCTCACAAAATCACAGTAACCTATTTTATTTCTTATGCATGTGTTAATGTTAGTCTGAATAAAAGCGAACCATTCAATTTCTTTTTTTTATTTAACGAATCCATTTTTACTAAAATGAAATCAATGCAGTCCTGTTTTTTCACCCAAGCTATTTTGAAAGTGCGTTAATGTCGACGTTGTTAAAGAACCTCCACTTGCGCCGCTACTGGTGTGTAGAAAGAGCCAGTTCCACCCTACTTGTCTCTAGGTGATAACCAACTCGAAATATAAGAATGCTGGTGTTTGTCACCTTGGATTCGAGTTGCTGCACGGTTAAAAATAGCAACAACGATCTTGAACAAATAGAAAACAAAAAATATGCTGTAAATGGGTCACAGTCAAATTAATTCCCTTCGTTCAAAGAAGGCATAGTCGGTTCCGGTAAACAAAATAAAGTAGCTTTATGGAAAGAAAAGGACTTAGAGACATACTCTGCCGTCTATGGCAACTTTGCTTACTTACCTGAATGCTTTATACAAGTTTTTCTGAACCTCTCTTCTCTCTCTCTCTCTCTCTCTTTACATACACACACACACACACACACACACATTCGTCAACTTTTTTTTTCTTTCACTGTCTGTTTCTTGCCAAACCTCGATTTTTTTCCTTCCCTCCTTCTGTCTCCTATCTTTCTTTCTCTCTCTCTTCGTTTTAATTTTCCTTCACTTTTACTCATAGTTTTTTCTTTCTGTATTCTTTCTTTCTTCTTTTGCATTGTCTTTCCCTTTCTCTCTTCTTTTCTTTCATTTCATTTTAATCTTTTTTTTCTTCCCTCTCTCTCTCTCTCTCGCTCTCTGTTTTTCTCATTTTAGTTATTCTTCAGCAGCATTTTCTTTTCAGTGCGTTTCTTTAATTACAAGAGAGAGGGGGGGATGGTTTCGCTAATCATTATTTGCGTTTTAAACATTCTTAATTTATTAATAAAATGTACTTCAACTATTCAAGTAATACTCTTTATTTCATAATTTTAATTCGCGTTAAAAATTTTAAAATATTCCGGATCTTTTCATTTGCGTTTTTAAAATGAAAAAAAAAAAAATCAATTTTATTTTGCTCTGATTTCCTTAGAAATTTAATTACATTGATATTTTGATCTTTAAACTATTTTGATTTTCTTCTTCTTTGGTTTTCTTGTATTCTTCTCCTATTTTTTTCCTTTTATTGGCCACCTCCTTATCTATTTCCTCGTAGTCCAAACATCTTCTTAAAAAGTTGTTGGGAATATTTATTATCTCGTGGAATATGTCCAGAAGCAGCGCATATCTTTAACAATCCGAAGCAGTTAACATCATTACTTTCTTTCTATCCGCTATTTTCTTCAATAAACATTCAGTTACTTAGAAGTTTCTAATTTGCTTTTACCTTAGTCTTCTACGTTTTATGAACTACCTTCATCTCCCTGTCGATCTTTTCTACTTCAAAATATCTGTTTGGCTAATTTTTCTCCTTCTGTTCTATTTAAATGGAAAGTGAAAAAGGTTTTTGATTGAGCTTAAGTATTTTCCAGAAAATGGCCTTCGATGAGATCCTCTTTCCAGTCAGTTAATGCGGATTAGATTAACTATGCTTTGTTTACTAGTTATCTGACGTGAAGCGGCTGTGGAGAAACTACTAAAAGTATCAAAGTGTCAATCGTATAGGATAATGGACATCTGGTACTAGAAAGGAAGGTGGCAGTTTGATCAGCCGGGAGTGACCTGATTTTAAAGCGCAGTTATATATTTCCTTCTTCCATTATGAAATATGAATATGTTGAAGAAGCAGCATGTGTGTGCGCGCGTATCAAGTTCTGTGCAAGATTGATATAGCGACAACCGAAACGTTTGAAATATCAAAACTTTCATTTCAAAAATTTCACACACACACACACACACACACACACACACTACTATTTTCAGACTGCTAATGTCTCAGGACATATTTATTAGAAAAGGACACAGAGCATGGGAATAAGGAATGTAATGTGAGGGATTATTACTGAGTTTGACTGCTTTTCTACTGAGCAGTGTAAGATTTTGGGGGATTTTTCCTCCCCAAATCTTAATTGTGAACATTTTCTTATCCGCGTACGTCTACGTGGCCTAATAAATTATTGATCTAATAATTGAACATTAGTAGTTTCTCCGACCCCCCCCCCCCGCCACACACACAAGCGTTAAAGGCGACAGTGGATTAGGAAAAAGTATGAAGTCGTGGTACACATAGTTCTAAAAGATTTTTTTTTATTATTGTTTCAGTCAGAAGCCGGGCGATATTTTAGCATGAATGAAAATATATATGAAGGGTTAAGGAATGAACTAAAAAGGTATATAATAAGAGAAATTAAAATATAAAATAAGAGAGTCTTGCTCAGTTCCTTGTTTTCACAGTAACAAATTCTCCGATGATGTCCTTATGGACTGTTTTTCGGAATACATTCATGTCTGTGGTCGTAAAACAAAGAGTGTTCGCGGCATAAAGGTCTCCTTGACATACGAAGACTGTTCGTATCTTCACTCTTGCATGTTTTTTTTTTTTTTTTTTTCTAAAATGCTTTTTCTGCAGTTTGTAACAGATATATTATATCCCAAATGTCATCACTGCACCGTTAGCGAAACCACCTGTGAAGAAAATAAAATATCCATGCTATGAACAAAGAACACCATGTTTTCTCTTTTATATTATTATTATTATTATTATTATTATTATTATACTGAAACGCTTCTGTTCTTCGCTTTCAAAACAATTTATTGGCTGATTTCCTTAATATATATATATATATATTTTTTTTTTTTCCCTCGATTTCTAATTTATTTTAAATTCATTTTCAAGATATTTTTAAGAAGTGAGGCTACTTCCATTAGCGATGTCGGTCACCCCGAGTGCGTTGAACATGTAAAGATAGCCATCGTCTTATTTTGTGCCATTCTGTTCGTCATTTCGCAATATTGTGTGAGCTTGTTGTGCAATCCACTCAGGGTCGGATTAACGTTGTCACGCAAAGTTAATCCTAAATTTTGCAACAATTGCACTAAAATGGAGTCGCTAACGCAGTCATGTATGATAACCGGATTGTTTCCCCCCCTTTTTTTTTTTGTGTGTGTGTGTGTTTATTAAAACCACGTTTAAAAAGTACATCTACTGAAATTTCTGAGCATTTTCAAACAGCAATTTAAAAATAAAGCCTCTTTATTTACTCAACGTGTGTAGAAGACAATGAACAATAATAAGAACAAAACTCTGATATTTTTTGTATAGGAAAAAAAATCAGACACGGAAGCGGGTAGGAAACATAGAGCTGTGAAAATAAACGGCCATTTCTTGAAATTATGTTGTATTTAATAATTAAGTTTCGCACACATTCATAGATATCTCAATAACAAACGGGTAAGCGAATGTCAGGTTTTTAAATTATATTTGCTTACACGAATTTTTATGTAACTCCCATCTACGAACTGTTGAGAACCTATAGTATGTACTAACCTGGGTGGTTAGTGATTTTTTCCTATTTTTTTTAAATTAATCTTTGTAATTTTTTTATTAATTTTTTACCTGACCATCAGCTCTGGTCTAGAGACCAAACATGGAACTTTTCATGCTACCTGAGACCTCCGTAAGCGGGAATTGTGGTCTCATACGGGGCGATGAAATTCATATCTCATAAACACTCACAAACATCCGTGTAGACAATCTGATTCGAACCTCCAATATTCACTTTCCAATCAGTTGATTGGAAAGTGAATATTAACCACTCGGCCAACTAGATTGGCAAAATCTGCTTGATTATTTAAAGAAAAAAAAAAAAAAATTTCGACATGTTTCAGACAATTCATTTGGCCAAAATATGTCGTACTAAAATATATAAATCAGTAAAAGTGGATCACACACACACTATGGAGTATTTATATCAATTCCTATACTTAAACAAGACTCGATATTCTAGTTACAATAAGAATAGCATACAAACACAATACAGACTTTTTTTTTGCAATTTTTTTTTATCCACAGTTTTAAACAAGTCTATTTCTGTATCAAAATCTAACAACTTGCTCGCAGGCTACTAATACGATAGTTATTAATACATGACCAATTTAAGTGACCATAACATATTTTAAAACAAATCTACCGATTCTGAGACTGTAATCCTCCCTCCCCCCCTCTCTTTAGCTATTCTACTTTGCATTCCCATTTAAAATTAAATAAACACACACCAAGTGGAAATACAACCCGAACGACACGTTTCAAATAACTTTCACCGGAAGTGACGTCACTTTCCTTTTTCTGCCTTCGTTGACCTACATGCAATGGGGAAACGTTATCTTCAAGAAATGAGAACACGCCAGGTAAAAAATATATACATGGTGGGGAGGCAATCAGGTGGGGTGGGGGGGGGGGGGGGGAGAAGAACAGAATTCATCTCCTTTGAGCGTCACTGAGGACGCTACAAAAACTCACAACTTTGGGTCCCGCATTCGTTTGGAAGTGACGTCATCGAAGTGATTGCACGTGACAATCAACTAGTACAATAGTAGGACGCGAAAAAAAAAAAAAAAAAAAATCTAAATCAAATGCCTGCATCCATACGGCAGGTGTGTGTGCCCGAGAAACGGTGTTCTCCAAAAATAACACTTCTATTAAAGAAAAAGGAGGCCATATTGAGGGCGAAAGCGGGTCACGATGTGGATGTAGGTTCTATGAAAGGAAAAGTTAGATCTAATAACATGTACTTCCTTCTTTTCTGTCCCTGGCGACCACGCTTTAATATTCCCCCTCAATCACCTTTCTTCCCCCCCCCCTTAACCTCATGTACCCATTGCTTTTGCGGAAGTGTGCTATTTACATGTCATGCTATTCAATTTGGCAGCAGCCCCCATTTCACTAGAATATTTTATTGCTTCCGGAACAGCTTATTGTTTATGTATATAATAAGACCTGAAATTTCTACGGGAGAGATTTATGATATTTCTGATAGTTTTGGTGTCTCCTTTAGGGCTCTTTCCTATGTACATAACTGGTCAACAAGTGACCCATATTTTTCATGAAAGTTTTAATCACCCAAAAAGGGGAAGTTAAAAGCCGGAGAAACCTGATAAATAACATACGAACAATCAAACTTTCTATTGATCAATCGAGACAAAGAAATCGTTTATTCCAAAACGGTATTGTGTATAAAGAAGGTTAATTATAATAAAATATGAACTAAAAGGAATATTTTATTTATTTTTATTTTTTTTTTAAATTTTATTTTTTATTTTTTATAATAGATACAAGTTACTGGCCTGAATGAGTGATGGCCGGATAGATAGCGTATCCACTCTCTTGCCAACAGCTGTGGATTCGGATCTGACATGGATATTATATATAAATGTCTTTAGGTGAGAGATAACTTTCACTGTTCGGTGTGATTCCCTAGTTTATTTAAGGTATGAAGGGACGTGAAAAAGTTGTTCCATGATTTGTATTCAGATAAAAGTGTAGACAGAAAAAAAAAATAATAAAATATAAATAATAATCTTTAGACACAAAAAATATAATAAAGATCCTTAATCCATCCATAGTGCTAATATAGTATAGCTTTACAACCTTTTCTTCTGTGGAAGCCATCAAAAAAGTTAATTAGTTATTCACCAAAATCTGTAGAAAGATGTTATAAAACAGTATATAACTTTGTTTATATAATAAGCAAACAATTAGAGCTCTTCACATCCACTTCGTATATACCTATTTTAGGAATTTTAGTACTTTTTTTTTTCGGGGGGGGGGGGGAGATGGACTGAGTCCTTGACTTTTTCTCCCTTCATCTGATAGAAGAAAATCTGTGTGCATGGGGTGTTATTGAGCTAAAAGCTCTAGTCATGGCTGGGTAACGGCTAATAGCCGAGCCTCACTTAAAACTTCATTGGTTACTGAATAAGTAAAGCGATCTCTAAAAATTAGGACAATCCCTAGACCACTCCATAGTGGCCGAAAGCCCGTCTAACTCAGCGTTGGCTCCCCCGTCACCCAGCAAAACCGCCTATATTTTCCAGGAAAAAGCATCCATCGACACAGCCCCCTCACCGCAGACTCAAAATGCTCTTTCTCAGGGCAAACCCCCGAAAACTAAGATTCCCCCCTCACCGAGAACAAAATTTTGGAAGAAACCTAAGAGAGCGAAACTCAGCGTCCCAGGGTAACTACAACAGCCAAACCTCAGTTAAACTTCATCGGTACAGCATTGCCATATTTAAATTTAAAGTAAAGCCGTCTCTAAAAATTCGGACGATCCCTAGGCCACTCAATCGTGGACGAAAGACCGTCCATCTCAGCGTTGGCTCCACTCAGTGATGGCCTTCCACCCACACATCACCACCGAGCAGAACCGCTCATATTCCGAAGAAAAGCATTCACCGACAAAACCCCTCAGTGGACCGTGCCGGAAAACACTTTCCCCGGAGACTCAAATTGCTCCCTTAAGGCAAAAACCTTAAGAGAGCGACTCAATCTCTCGTATCTCAACGCCCCATGGGGTAATAGCAATAGCCGAACTTCAGTTAAACTTCTGGCCAAGCCTTCTAGCTATCTCTTCTGATTTGTTTTTTCACATTTGATCATTAACACACACACACACACACACCTTGTCCAGTTACAATAGAGAACCATTGATTGAGAGCCTCCTCACTTTTCTTGCAATGTGTCCTGTTGGCCTAACAATTGTGCAATTGTAGGTTTTGGAACACTGGTTATCTCTGCCAGCTGATGTTGACTGGTGTTAGATGGTTGGCTTTTTATTTTGTCAGGTAAGACAATTTTATCTGCTATTAGATGTTTCCTTGACATCTTGACAGCAGTCTTATTAAAAAAAATACATACATACAATAAAAAATAAATTAATTAAATTTGTTACCCTGATTAGTAAGTAAAGGGTAAAATCTCAAAAAATCGGACGATCTCTAGGCCACTCCATAGTGGGCGAAAGACCGTCCATGTCTCAGCGTTGGTTCCACTCATTGACGGCCGCCCCGTCCAAGCACCCCGACGGGCTCCCCGTTTAAGCAGAACCGCTCAGCGTTGGTTCCACTCAGTGTCGGCCGCCCCGTTCAAGCACCCCAACGGGCTCCCCCACTCCTGAGCAGAACCGCTCAAATTCCGAGGAAAATAATTCACCGACAAGAACCCCTCAGTGGGCCCTGCCGGAGAACACCTTCCCCGGAGACTCAAGGTGCTCCCTTAAGGCAAAAACCCTAAGGGAGCGAACTCAAAAACTCACACCCAGGATAACAGCAACAGCCGAACCTCAGTTTACTTCCTTGGTTCAGCATTGCTATTTGTTACCCGGGAAGTCCTAAAAAGGACTCAACCTGATTAGTAAGTAAAGGGTAAAATCTCAAAAAATCGGACGATCTCTAGGCCACTCCATAGTGGGCGAAAGACCGTCCATGTCTCAGCGTTGGTTCCACTCATTGACGGCCGCCCCGTCCAAGCACCCCGACGGGCTCCCCGTTTAAGCAGAACCGCTCAGCGTTGGTTCCACTCAGTGTCGGCCGCCCCATCCTAGCACCCCGATGGGCTCCCCGACTCCTGAGCAGAACCGCTCAAATTCCAAGGAAAATATAATTTAATTCACCGACAAGAACCCCTCAGCGGGCCCTGCCGGAGAACACCTTCCCCGGAGACTCAAGGTGCTCCCTTAAGGCAAAAACCCTAAGGGAGCGAACTCAAAAACTCACACCCAGGATAACAGCAACAGCCGAACCTCAGTTTACTTCCTTGGTTCAGCATTGCTAATTGTTACCCTGGAAGTCCTAAAAAGGACTCAACCTACCCTAAAAATCTATTCATGTTTTTTCACATGAGTACGAATTTTTTTATTCTGTCAAATATAAAATATAATTTTATAATATAAAATTAAAGGTGTATAAATTTTTTAGGAACTTTTAAAAAATATTTCATATTCTTTAATAATTAATTCTTACTTTAGTATAGTAAAATATAAATGTTATTTTATATTATGAGTGAAATAAATTTCTTAGCTATTTTAAGAGAAAGATACGCTATTTAAGAAAATAAAATTGTCAAGCGCGTAAAAGTATATATTTTCTGACAAGATGTGACGATACTTATTTTTTTAAAATGTAGATACGGCATAAATTAGAATTACACAATGTGCGTGTGTGTAATACCATTTTCTTAAAATAGCTAAAAAATATAATCCACTCCTAACATAAAATATAATCTATATTATTGTACTAAAATAAAATTTAATTATTAAAGAACATGAAATATATTTCGAGAGTTCCTAAAAAAAATTAAACACCTTTAATTTTATATTATAATATTCAAATTTATTAATGACAAAATTTTAAAAAAAAAATATATATATATAATATTTTCCTCAGCGGAAAATCAGCCATACGTTTTCTTTAGATAAATGGATGTTTACAAAAGTGGAATATCGAAGTTGTGGACGCGAATACCTTTGTGATATTTTTCTGGGCTGCATGAAATGTAGCAGTTGCAAAGCGCAACGATGATAAAGAATCAGAATAGATCCACGCCCAAGTGCTAGGGTCAAATTTGTGTTTGAACTTTGGTACTTTTCTAAAAGTTCATTTTCTTGTCTTTTATACGTTTCTATGAATACAACGCGATTGTTGAAATCCTTCGCAACAATTGCTACTACTAAGATAAAAGTTAGCATTTGACTCGCACTAATTGTATCGGCTTTTGTGGTCCATCCGCTTCGTTAAGGTCAGGGTTTAACCACCCCTCCCGCCCCCTCCGTGCATTGTTCGTTTTGCTTGGTTCGAGAAAGAACGCCAACAGCTTAAGCAACCGAAACCTATCTTCAATTATCCTCTAACTTCCGGTCGTGTGTCGCATGTGTTGAAGGCGTGAACTGCTAAGATCAAAAAGGTGGAACCGAATGTTACAGAAAGCTTGCTCGGCACAAGTGGCAATGACCCTGCTCCAAACTGGTGACACTCTCGTGCCACGCAGCTCCACCTGCATTACTGCTTAGTGAACGCATAATACAGAAAATCGCCTAGCTTGTCGCGTGGGACGCCCTGCATGCTATTGGGTGGAAAGGACGAAGAATAAAATACCAGGACATTCCTATCTTTTCATTTTATACCCCCCCTCCTTCCCTGCGTACAGGAACGTAATATTTTTCGTTATTTTATTTTCAATAGGTCATGCGTACTCTTCAAATCTCTCTCTCTCTCTCTCTCTCTCTCTCTCTCTCTCGGTATCCTCTCTTTTATCCATTGACCACCCTACCACTTACTTCATGTTTAACTGTTAATTTTCTTTTTTGTAGTATTTCCATAAAAAAAAAAAAAAAAAAAAAAAAAAAAAAACTTGATCATGATTTAAACAGTTCCGGTAGATGTCGCTTCGGCAGTATTCACTAGAAACTATTTAATTAATATCTGTAAAATAATTTCGCAGAAATGGATAATTAAAAACTCCAGTTCCTTTTTCTCCCCGTGCATAAAGGGGAAGTGTATACATCGGATATGGCACGGCTACAAATGTCGAATAGTTTTGCTTCCAAATGGGCCTTTGAAATGACAACACGTACTGTTTTCCACTACTGTTTCTCCTAACTCTCTGAATTGTATTTTTTGCTCCGTTGCCATAGCGACATCATACTGAAATGAAAGCAGAATTGCGACACACTTTGGTAATACAAAGAGGAGAGACTCATGTGCCACTTTTTGACCACTGCTTCAATTAATCCGTAGATGACCTATATTTATCAGCTTCCGTGAACATGCCGCATTACATAGAGAGAGAGAGAGAGAGAGAGAGAGAGAGAGAAGAAATGCATAACCTACATTAGTGTTGGGACAGTTCCAGCAAAACGTGCTTGGTTCACGCTGTTTAAATGAGCTAAACGTTAATGATTCGCAAAATAAGGAAAATTATTCTATCTTTCCTTTTGTCTTTGTTCATTTGACTATCATCTATTTGTCTATCTTTCCTTCCATCGTAGGCGAGGAATATACATGTAGTAATCATTACGATTTTGTTTTATTAGGTGTCGTTCTTTTCTTCTGTGTCAAAACTGGTAATTCTAATGGCGAATTTGACATGAAATATTCAATGGAAAATGCTTCATGTTAAATTCATTATGCAAAAATTGTTTTTAAATATTGGACATAAAGAATTCATTCCTTTTATTCAGATTGGCCATAAATGATCTATTTTAAACCGGTGGCGTTTAGTAAAAATCTCGACGAAGATATTTTTATGTTATATAAATGTAACATATATTTATACAATATGTGTTATTTATAAATATATAAATAATTGACAGAAAAATGCGACATCCTCTTTAAAAGCGAGGTGAATTGTACAAGAGCGCCTTAATGTACTCTCCAGCGACTCCCAGGTGTCTGACCATAGTGAGACATCTGGGAGCCACTATGGGATGCACTAGAGACTTGTTGTTTTTCGACCCTCTCTCTCTCTTCGTTTCTAAATTTTATATTTTATATTCCTTGTGGTTACATTTTTCTAGTCTACAACAAGTTTTTTGACTCCACGAAGGATCACTGATTCTTATCAACGTAAGTAGTCATCGAAAAACGGCAGGCATTTCTATTTTACAAATGTATCATTTGTAAAATAGAAAATTCCAATTAGTTTAAACTAGAAAATGTGAACTACCTAGTTTTATGAAAATATTTTAAGGCTATGACAAACAAATGATTGAGAGAAGATGTAAAAAGTGATTAAAGACTATTTAGATATTAAAAAATATGTAAAAGCTAATTATTAGTAAAAAAAAATGAAAATATTTTACTCTTTATTTCATTATTTGAAATAAATGAAAAAGTAATAATTGCTACACCATAATAAATATTTTCTAATAATTTTATATAATCTAATTGCAGAAAATAACTGTAATCGTTCCCCGTGTAGTAGCCGGGATAAGAATAGCTCAACAGCAGCCCATGCATGTCGTAAGAGGCAACTAAAATGGGATGGAGAGGTTCGCTCTCTTAGGTTTCTTCCGGAATTTTGCTCCCGGTGAGAGGGGCTTAGATTTCGGGGTTGGGAGGTTTGCTCAACAGCAAACCTCCCGGGATAAGAATAGCTTAACAGCAGCCCATGCATGTCGTAAGAGGCAACTAAAATGGGATGGAGAGTTTCGCTCTCTTAGGTTTCTTCCGGAATTTTGCTCCCGGTGAGAGGGGCTTAGATTTCGGGGTTGGGAGGTTTGCTCAACAGCAAACCTCCCGGGATAAGAATAGCTTAACAGCAGCCCATGCATGTCGTAAGAGGCAACTAAAATGGGATGGAGAGTTTCGCTCTCTTAGGTTTCTTCCGGAATTTTGCTCCCGGTGAGAGGGGCTTAGATTTCGGGGTTGGGAGGTTTGCCAGAGAGAACATTTTGTGTCTCTGGAGATGGTGTTCTCCGGCGTGGCCTGTGAGGGGCTTTGTCAATGGATGCTTTTCCCTGGAATATGAGCGGTTCTGCTCAATGGTGGGAAGAGGGGCCGTCTCTGAGTGGAACCAACGCTGAGTTGGACGGTCTTTCGGCTACTCGTAGGTCCGGGGGATCGTCTTAATTTTTAGATGGCTTTACTTAAAAATCCCCACTGCAGTCCATGCATGTCGTATGAGGTGACTAAAATGGGGTGCCCAGGGAGGGTAATGGATAGCAATGCTGTAGCCAATGAAGCTCTAACTGAGGCTCGGCTATTGCTATTACCCTCCTGCCATGATCAGAGCTCAATAACACTCTATCCTTACATTGTCCTCCACAGACGATGGGGAATATAAAAAGCATTCTTGCTTCACCCATCTGGCAAAAAAAAAAAAAAAAAAAGTAATCGTAAACAAACGCAGATTCTCGTTAGTATTATGTCGGCAGCCAAGTTAAAATTTTAGACTGTAACCATGTAACTTACCTTACCTTTGTTTTGACCTTTTCAGATGTCCTCAGCTTTGTAAATAAGCAGGAGGTCGATGAGGCCAAATGGGTAGGGGAAAGGATGTTCTGCAACCTGAAGTCATCCGATTTTACTAGGATCCATTTGGTTCATCTCTGACTTATTCGACTGTTTTCTTAAATTACGCCCCCTCTGCTTATTGAAAACTACAGTTGCGGTTTTTGGTCGCCCGTCTCATAATTATCATTAATGTCAACTCCGTTATTATCGATTTAAAATACTCACATCCACAGTTGCTTCACCAAAGCGGGGAAAAAAAAAAAAAACTTCGATGGTGACTCCAGTAGACTACACAAAATATCTAGAATAATTACTGAAATAAGAGTCAACAAGCTCCAGGCTAAGAGCCATCTGCCTTTGTTTACGGGGCTTACGCTTAGTCTCGCCGAACTTTATATAGTTTTTTATATTCGGCATGAAACTCTTAGATTAGATTTCCTATCTTTGCGTTTCTTATTCGGCTAAGAAATAATGCGGTATTCAATATCCACTTAATTTTGAATATCTAGAATAAAATCCCGAGGGTCAGCAATTTGAGCTAGGCGTTGGTGTTGAACAGCAAATGCTGCGTTCTACATGACATCATAAATATCTGAGATTCAAATCAGGAGAATTTAGCAGCCAGGAGCACGCAGAATGGTTATAATGTCTTCGAACGATGTTTACACAAGCATGGGTTGAAGCGTGATGCGAGGCCATTGTCTCGCTGGAAGAGTTCAGATACATTGGGTCGCGTTGTCACTATTTAAGGCAATATCTGATTCGAAATCCTCAGATAAGAATTGGCGATCAAGATGTGTTCAGTGTAGAGAAGAGGATCCAGCGATGTCCACGAGAACACTCCTCATTTCTGACACCGCTATTGGCTTCTTTCCGTCAACCGTGCAGGACGGAAGCAGAAATGGGTGGTCCTAATGTGTTGACTCAGTATATGGACCAAAAGGTTTTAAATATTTATAAACATTTTTTCTGTTCTTTATTTGAACGAACTACAAACTGCATAGAAGTTATTTCAAAAATGTGGAAAAGCGAACTCAAACTAGCCATATTCAGTCCGTGAGCCATGTTACCTTACTCTTCCTTGACGAGTACTTTTCGCTAGTAAGAACAGATGAAATCACTTAACATATTGCTTATGGAAGTGACCGTTTCCTTGTTACTATTCATGAGTTTCCCCATTTATCCGCAACATGTATCCCCTGGTGATATGATCTCACAGTAATCACGATTTTTTCCTTAACAAAGTACTGGTAATTAACACCCTTCAAAGGATAGCAGTGTTTAGTTAGTTACTCTTGCTATTTTTTTCTTTTCTATCTATCTATCTTTTTTTTTTTTTTTCTTTATGTAACCTACTTTGTTCATCTTTTCCTCTACCTCACCTCGTTAAAATAGGTCATCGCTAATACAGGATTTGTTCCGATCGGCAGTAAATTACTTCGCACAATAGACGGACTTTCATGCAGTGATCTCCATAAATAAGCCTGCAGTAGGCCTACTTAGGAACCTATTATTTCCCGTACTGGGATCGTATCTGCTGTCTTACAGGAACTTTTAAAAAAAGAAACCTCTCTCTCTCTCTCTCTTTGGCCGCATTCTCTAAAAATGATTGAAAATCTGATTGTTGGCATAGCGTAATGAGGTTATTTAAACTTCTGTCTCTGTGTTGTATATGATAGAGTGCCGCGTGCCTGTTTTCTTTTTCTTTTTTTTTTTTGTTTCTTCTTCTTCAGTTTACTCTACAAGCCTGTAAAGAACATAAAAATGATGTTAAAAGAGAAATTATTCATCTCTGTCCTTATTAAATGCATGCTTTGTAAAAGAGCGTGCAGACTTCAAATGAAATTTTTGAAATGCACATGTTCAGCAAGTTTTTGACGTTATTCTACAATTGTTGGTTTCATTGTTGTCATTTTAACCTTTGTTATTATTGTTGTCCATTTCACTACTGCTCTTTAACCATTGTTGCTATTGCTTCAGATTCCATTGTTATGATCTTATTCATTTTGTTGTTATCTTACCGACTGTTGCTATGGCTGTCCCATTCAATTGTTGCCATCTTTCTCATTGTTATTATTGCTGTCCATCTCCACAAATGGAGCATGAAGAGTTTTCAGGGATGTTCTTTTACGTCATTTTCAGTACAGGCCAGAACACAAAATTATAGGCTGCCAATGAATTTGAATGAAGATATATTATTTAAAAAATTCTACAAATTTAATATTTTCCGAAGTCATTGTATATATTATATACAATAAAATAAGCTGAAAATGAATGGGAGATCTTTATAAATTTCAAGTAGACATTTATTTAAATAGAGAAAATCGATCAATGTTTCCAAATGGGGAGTAAATCACACTGAGTAGCAAAAATTAATAAATATATGTAATAACAACTTTCATTTAAATATATTAGGCGATTCACAAATTGAAAGACGACAGGAAATGGTACAGACTGGGATTTCCAAATGACGTTGTTTGTTATTGCTAAACAAATGGCGTATAAAATCTGCGAGAATCTACTAAAAGAATAGCCATAAAAATAACTACTAGCATTACATTTTCTGCATTTGTAAGCTTTGTGTATTTAAACATGAATTTCGTGAATATTTCGCAATAAAATAGGTGAGGTATCTAAAAAATTCATAGTTTGAGGCACAGTTATGATCTTAGATATTTTATTGAAGGAACAAATGATATTATTCCTTTTATTTTAATGCACCGATGTAATCTACGAAAGCTTTACCGTCAAGTTTAGTGAAGGCGGTCTAAAATACATACGGAATTGTCACCCTTTACTTTCACCGAAACGTTGCAACGACCTTAATCCCAAATTGCATTATGCGACATGCTTTATGTAAAAACAACACAATCATCCACCGTCGCAATAAGTCTGAGATAGAAATTTATGTTTACCCAAGATATAAGATACTACTCCTAATCTTAAGTAATTTTGCTGTTTTGAACCATAAACATAAAAATGTGTACCAGGGAATAATAATTGAAACCTAAATCGCTGAACTATTTACGATTATTCCTGAGATTATTAAGAATAGGGTAAGTCGTTGAGTTCTAGCTGTTAACACCCTAGCTGGACGTATATGTCCTGGTGAAAAATCGAAACAATAAAAATAATACTAAGTAAGCAACCTCGCCATCCCCTGCAGTTCTATAATACAAAGAAAGAGATAAACAGAAGTAAATAATTAAATTTGTTAGAAAATATTGTGTTCACTGATAGTTAACAGATGGTGTTTCACAGTTTATATCTCTCATTTTGTTTTAGGGTTAAATATCTTTACTTTATGTTATGTAGGAAGGGAGAGAGTGGAGTGGTTCTCAAGCTGTGCATAATGTAATCAGAGAATGTCCCAACTGGACAGAATTAAACGTGATAATAAAAGAGCAAATGAAGAGGGAAAAGGTCAAATGGATCGAGGACTCGGATACATCAATTAATCTTAGAGGTACAACAATAGCTGAGAGAAAGGGAATGTTATCTCCCTGAAACCTAATGTAGGTTAATTTGCTGTCCTCTTACAACCTATTGGCGAAAGTCCACAGAAACAGATTACAAGCAAGGAGGGACAGTTCATTGACCTTTCACATCGGACTCTGTTGTTGAGGTCACCGGGATGGCCTACTTCCAGCAACACTCACTTACCACGAGTATCGTTTGGATTTCTAATAATTCGTCAGTCTGGTCACGACTTATTGTTCTCACCCTCATTTGTATTCGTAAATGTGCTCAATTAACGAAATGGTCTCCTTCCATATCCCCCCCCCCCTTCCTCGTGTATGTGCGTGTGCCATTGTTTCACCGCACTCATCTTCGTTACTCCGTCTTTGACCCAGAAAAACTGTCGTAAATGTTTTCTACGATCCCCCTTATCTTCCCCTTGTCCTGCGACTTGCATCAGAGAATAGTTTCATAGGGAATGTCCCTTCTAATTCACTGATTTTCTGGATTTTTTTTTATTTTTTATTTTTTATTTTTATTTTTTTAAGCAGAGCAAAATATTTGATTGCCAGAGACGAAGTTTTTCATCTAAATTGTGGATACATATTTAGTTCAAAGAACATTACAACGCGACTAAGAAAGAGGCCAGATTTTGCATTTGGGGAACAGAACAAACGCAGTTCTTACATCAAACAAGGCCATTTTCTTTTAATGATCTTTCTATGAATCTTTCAATTAATCATTGTTTCAGTTTTATAACCGGAGGGCATTTCAGCTATGTTATACATATGCATTTTCATCCTGCATATACGAATGTTAAATGCCCTTTGGTCGCAAAGACCTGAGTTCGAACCCGTCTAAGATGAGAAGAACATTTATCAGTTAAATGTGAGTTAGTCAGTCTCATACTGATGAGACTGACTAACCTTCCGCAAATAGGTCACAAGAATACACAATTTACAAACATTGTGTCATAGTTTAAGTTTTTTTTTGCCGTAATTCATTTCCCGTCTTTAGTCGGGAGATGAATTTTATCGCCTGGTGTGAGACCACACACACTTTTGAAATAAATTTCAAAATATGAAATAAATAAATAAAGCAGAAAAAATTCTTCAGCCCACCCACGGTACTAATGTACTATACGTTTATAAGCTTTGTGTGCGAGAGTCACATAAAAAAAGTGACTAAGATACCTTAGATTAACCCTCTTACTTTGTGTTAGCTTTCTTGAAGGCTAATAAAGTGGTTCACGAATGAGATAAACCACCTACAGAACAACAAATGCATTTAGTGATTTATACCTTATTTTCATAATTTATTGATTTTACTCCTGGAAAAATATGATTTTGTTAATACCTATCTTAAATCTTCTGGCCTGGTTCGCAACTAAGAATGTTTGTTCGCTTTCATGTATTTTATGTTCTCTTTTGGGACTCTCATTAAATTGCTTTAGAATTGTCATATTAAGTTTTATGCCCTTTTTAGTTGATTTTTTATCAGAGTTCTTCTGTGATTATATTTCATTCTATCTTCGGAAGTGTATTATATAGTGTAGACGCTATAAAACCTTTATACCTTCATATTTGCGTATTATCTAATGCAATGTCATATGGATGGAATATCATCCAATTACCTTTCCGTACTAGTTTTTAATGGGTTTTCTACATTCCAATATCGAATATGAGATCAGAATTGGAACTATTTTCAAAGTAAGTCTAGATATGGTTTAAATGCAGATGTTGGATTTCCTTTGAAAATTAATGGCCTTTTTTTTTTCTCATTATATCCCTTGGTAATAAACACACTATCAATTCTTCCTAATTTACTATTAGATGTTTACATTTTTATGCGATTAGATATATCTTAATATTAAATTTATATAATTACGGTCTGTTTCTCTTTAAATTGAGGGAATCCCTGGAACACACACACACACACACACACACACACACACACACACACACACACACACACACACACACACACACACACACACACACACACACACACACCGATGATGAAGATGACCCTCAAAGTTGAAGAATGAAATAGACAAATTTTATTTCATTTTGTTATATTTATTGTATATTACTTCTATCACCGCACTTTGACGTTAATTAACCTACGGGTAGAGTATAATTTATGGTATCATATCATCTAAATACCATATAATCACATCCCACTGTTGTCATGGAAAATATTATTCCTCGCCGAAACGAACTATTTTGCCATTCATAAAGATTTATCGAGCCTCGACAGCTCACTTGATTTCGACAATGCTCTTCGGTTGAAAAGAGGTGGGTTCGAACCCGTCTACGACTCGAAGAACCTGAATTAGAGCTTTTCAATCAAAGGCGAGTGTTAGCCGTTCTCACAGGCAGTTAAAGGGTTTTTTGAATTCTGGAAATGTACATCCCTAAAAACAAGTAAATCTTCTCCGTAACATATCAACAGACATAGAATACTATTGGACAAGGAAATTTACAGGAAAGTACCTTGTTCTGTAATGATCCTCTAGTGATGTAGCGTTAGAACCCCACTCACCCTACCAACTATTGGTTGAGTTTTGTTTGGCAAAAAAGTCCTGAGCTATTTTTTTTTTTTTTTATTAGCTGCATCTTTAGAAGGTTTTACGACCGGAACATCATTTGCTAAGCTCCTGTCATAATCATTCGTAAAGTACTTTATTGTTCCCCTAAGTATCATCTTTAATATTAATATTAATATTATTATTATTTTAATACAGATAGCAAATACGCAGTCGTCTTCATTTCATTACAACCAGTTTAGTTACGTTTCTTGATCAGATCACAACAAACTCTGCCCGCTATGCTGTACCAATACAAGCCCAGTGTACAAAACGGTTCTGGAGACTCTCCAGCAAAGCCAAATACCTACAAATGACGTCATGATTGACACCGCGGTAAGTAGTAATGAGAAACCTGTTTACTTTCCGTTGTTTAACAACGGACTGCTAGTACGCTATTTTCTCAGATATCGTTTCGTATAACGCGTCTTAGAAGCTATTTATTGCTTCGTTCTATCGGCATCTGCGTGTTGTCAGAGTCTTGGTGTACACACCAGATGACATTTGATAGATCCCGTGCCAATACATAGCAATCACTTAACGACAGCAAAATATTTTTGCTCTCTTGTTCTATCCCTAGTTCCTGTGCAAGGCAAGTAAACAGGATATTGCGTGCTATTAGGGGATTACAGGTCATACGGGGACGTGACTGTGGTTTCATGAGTGTTGTCAGATTTTGTAAAGAAGTGTGAAATTTCCTTTTTTTCGAAAAAGTACAGTCTGTTGAATTTGGTTGTAACTTTTAACTTCTTTAACGAACACCGGAAATCAGGAATATACTTCCGTTAAGAGCAAGTTTCTCCAAAGCCAAAATTCTTCTGCTCACAATGTTGTTATAAGTCTCAAGATTTATAATAACAGCGGTGTTTAGTTCTTATAAATAAATTAACATTTAATTCAATAAAATTAGTGCAGTTTAATCTTACTATAAAAATATTTTATATTATTAAAAAAAAAAAGAAAAAACTTCCATTAATATCAAAAAAGATAAACACACCTTTTTTTATTTAGTATCAATTTAATTTATAATCAGTTACAATAGAAATGTAATGAGTTTATTCTAAGTTTCTGATCTTCTGATAGAGAAACCTACTCAAGATCTAATGAAAAATACAGGAACAGTGGAGAAAAAAAAAAGCAATTGAATAAAGAAAGGTTATTTACGAAAGTTAGTATAAATACAGTTCTCTCCACCGAGTTCATTACCAGTTAAACAGTAAAAAGTTCAATAATATTCTAGATCTGTAATATACATTAAGGAACATAATCGGTACTAGAAGACAGCTCGTTTACAACAGAATAATATCTATTTTTCACTAAAATTCCATTTGTTCTTTCTGCGTGACAAGTGAAAGTTATCAAATTAATTCTAATTCAGACGGAACAATGAATAATCCAACTTGAGTTTGTTTACAAGTTCATTCTTGGTCATTATTCTCAAGTATTTAAGTTCAGTAATAATGAAATATTCATATTTTCTATTATCCGGTATCATTCTGACATGGTGATTTCTTTTTCATCCGAAACTCTTTTTTTTTTTTTTTCCAATCCCGCTGGTTAATCAGCGAAGAACATACAGTTAACAGGCATAAAGTGGTGCTTCCTAAACTTAAGAAATATAACGTCGGCCAGATTGTTGGCCGACGTTATATTTCTTAAGTTTAGGAAATCGGTACACACACACACACACACACACACACACACACACACACACACACACACACACACACACACACACACACACACACACACACACACACACACACACACACACAGTTTACAAAACTAAGTTTACAGCGCTATCGCGGTTTGTCGTTGCCTTTTTCCATAGGTAGGTTTGTAGGATAAATCGAATGAATTTCAGTGCATGCTAGTGTGGTAACCATCTGTTCGAAGAAGAGAGATTTGGTGCTATCAACACAACGAAGGTTGTCTAGTGATGGGTGTTTCCGATCTATTCAAGAGACCAAAGAGTGTACAATAGAGTACATTTAAGGCAAACAAAACTACTAATGGACAGCTACACGTACCAAGTGTGGTGAGACATAGATAGGGAGTGTCGGTGGAGGAGCGGGTTGGAGAGAGAGAGAGAGAGAGAGAGAGAGTAGGTCACTCGTTCACCCTGCCAATCCCAGCCACTTCCCATCAATTCAGAATCTTAAAAGAGGAAAAGGGTGGACATTTGCTGGACAAACTGAATCACATACGCATAGAGAGAGAGAGAGAGAAAGAGAGAAAAAAACTGAACTTGTTTATGCGCAGTCCATCCACAGAAGTAGGTCATCCGTGAGGCACACAATAAAAGAGGACGAGGAGCAAGGGGAGTGGAGAAACGGGGAGGAATGGGGGGGTGAGAACACGTGGAGCAAGCAATGGCTATCCTTTCAGTCAGTCACTGTGCCGTTGAAACATGCGAAAACATAGTTGGCAAAAGCCGCTAGGATCGAGCGCATGCGACAAAAACAAATTTCCGTTACTATGACAACGGTCAAAGGTCTTGAGACTACGTGTAAGGAGACTCAAAAGGTAACGGGTCACAACAACCTATAAGAAAGCGTCCGAGGCCCCCCCCCCCTCACTCGTATCTTACGCTGATCAAGAGCTGCTGTTTACCACTAAAGTATCCTCAGCCGTCTCTAGCGTTTGACGTTATTGTGCACAGATGTTACAAGTAAGGAGGTATGCAGATGTCCCCCAATTAATCGACATTAATTCATTAAAATGAATTAATGTCGATTAATCAACAAACCCTAGTTATGCGTAGAAACACGTGATATGATATTGATGGATCTGTATAATCAAGCAAGCCTAGCGAAATAACTTAAGAATGGTCGGGATGTTCAGGAGACATCCACGAGCTTAATATGCGACCTTGAAATGTCGATGCCAACATCAGAATATTAGCAAGCGATTTACTACAATGCTTGTAGTACAAGCATTGTATTTATATAAGTTGAATAAATGCCATTGAATGATATATTTAAAGGATTTATATCTGTTCTCATTTGAAACTTCAGAATTTAAGATGATTCCATTTCATTTATAGATTATTAATAAATCTGAAATGGTTTATATTCATCATGACGTAGTAAACAAAAGTACAATATACTAAACATTCCCTGTCATTTTATAGCCGAATTTCGAAAGCTCTTTCTCTCTCTCTACCTTCTGTCTGAGTTGCCTTGATATTAGAAAATCAGTAGAATCGAAACCCTCTGAATCCTTTGAAAGCATCGTGATCTAAGAATGGCTAAGATGCTTTCAAACATGAACTACTAAGGTACTCAAACAGTTTCTTCGCTATTTCTGATGAGGCCCAACAATTCGAAACTGCTGTCGGTTCAGCGAAAATTCTGAACTTAAAAATATGAATATATACCGATTCTTTTGAAGCTCTATAAGATAATAACATGTAATTATCATTTGCTTAATATATTTCCTTGATTCTCTGCAAGTTTAAAATGCTAATTATAGTCTGTCGGAGATAGAGAAAACAAACCCAACAGGGAAATAAATAGTTTTGCCAAAACAGTACCATTATTCTTTCTGTACTCCCACATTTATCAACTAGTTGCACCTTTACAGTATGTCACTCCTTATTTCTTGTTTACGGGCTTTGCTTATTTCTTTGAAGCAGACCACCTTCTCGCTTTGTGTTGGAGTGATCGATGATTTGTTGGCTGCAGGCAAGTGTAGCGGTAAGAAATCATATGACGCATATTCTCTGTCAGTGTCTGTCTGTCTGTGTCTATTTATGGTTTAGTTCTAGGCATCACATACGCTTGGAATTTTTTTTTTTTTTTTGTCTTTTTCATTAAGGGTTTAAGTAGTTTGCAAAGATTGTTATAATCAAAAGAAAAGGATGTATAGAATAAGGGAGAACAATCATCCTGCTTTTTTTTAACCTAGAAAAAAATAGGATTTAAAATAGCATAATCATACATTCATGAATTATAAAAGAATTATATAAAAATTATAAAAGCTAATTAGAGCAGTGAATAATGGTGGTGTAGATTTAATATTAGAAATGGAGAAGTAAAGTAAGTAGGAATATTAAATATTAAAATAAATTAAATATTAAAGATTTATTTAACATTTATTTTGTAACTTTAATTTTCTTATAAATTTTAGCTTTCTTTTTTTTAAACTTAAAAAATAACTTAATGTTTTGTAAAGTATAAAACACCTTTTTATATTTTATATATATATGTATTATAAAAATCTAAAAAAAAATAGCTTTAATTTGAGTAGGGAGTTATAGCCAATGAAGTTTTAACTGAGGCTCGGCTATTGCCGTTACCCAGCCATGACCAGAGCTTAATAGCTAAATGACACATCATGTACACATTTTCTTCAATCAGATGAAGGGATAAATAGTCAAGGACTCGGTTCATCTCCAAAAAAAAAATCACTGGGAAATATCATCCAAGCCGAAAAACTTAATTCAAAAGTTAAATTTTGTTCGTTGAATAAATATATTCATGTACTGTAATAGCACGCACTGAAGCATGTAACTCGTATTGTTTATTCATCGAACGAAGTTAACGTTAGCATGTGTCTACTAACAATGAATGCTAACGTAAGCATGGAGAGGTGAGGCCTATTCAGGGTATCGGTACAAAGTTAGAATCACCTTTCTCCTTGAAGGTAATAACTCTCTCCAAGACAGAAAACACTTTTGGGACTGGATTTTAATAACGATACCAACCCATATCCGATGACAAAGTATAGCATACGGAGATGTATTTAACGGCCCTTTCGTTACAATGGACTGAAGAATGAAACTCCGGTCGTACGTTCTTTTATGTCTACCGAAGGGGTATTTGCTTTTTTCAGGGTTATGAAATGACACCTGAAATAGCCCGATTTACGAGCTTTTTTGCTCTACAATAGAACTATACTTGTAGGACATCGCCAGCAGTTCTTGGTGCTCAACAAATTTTTAGAGTCTGTTCGCTCCCTCCTGAAATGGCCGAGTGACGTTCCTAGAAGTTTGCTTTGTTTAGTTTATGTTACAGAATGATCCCCCCTCCCCACACACACACACTTCTTTTATTTCTCTCTCTCTCTCTCTCTCTCTCTCTCTCTCTCTCTCTGTCATTCTTTCCCTGCTTAATTTCTTGGTCTAATTCTGTCTGATGGAATACATAAAGATGATACAAATGCACACAATTTTTTTTCCTATATCTGTATACTGTCTTGATCATGGTTTCATTCCTTTTTTTTCCTGAGGAAGATTTCACGGATATTTTTCTAAGAGTGTTTTTCCCTCTATCGCTAAAGAAAGAGAACACCAGTAAGAGCTAGGCTTTTTCTACATCTTGTGTACATGTTCTAACCATCTAATTGTCCCTTGTATAATTATTTTAAGTATTTTACTCATAAAATTGTTCATACTGTCTGGTATTTCTTTCTGAGAATCTGTTTTCGGTGGTTTGTAGTTGGACGAATTGTTTGGTTGTACCTAAGACTTTTTCAAGATTTGTGAATCATAACGAGCTCTCTTCCAATATTTAACATTTTCTTATTTATTTACCAGACTAACGAGGGAACCCTAAGTTCTTCTTTCTTGGTTAAAAGCAACATGATTTTCTTTTAATTATTTTTCAGTTATATTCGTTAGTCTAACTTCAGAAATGTAGACAGAGACCTTTCCTAGTATGCTGAACAACGAAATACCTCTGTAGTTCTGCCATAGTGCGCTATTTCCCTTTCATAAGATGGAGACAATCACTGCAATGTTCCATTCTCTTGGAACTTTTTTTTTCTTTCCGACGAAGTTTTAAATATTCTTAATAGCAACGTCTTTCCAGCCTTCCTTTTCTAACACAAATGTGAAGGAGTTGCAACATTTTCGGTTTGTTTCGAAAAACCTGAATTAAAATCCCGTCTTGGCAGCGAAGAACGCGTATAAGGGCTTTTTCAAATAAAGTGAGTTATCCATGCCGCGATGGCAACTTCCCTTCGGAAACTCAGGGTTTTGATCCAATAAAAAGGTAGTCTGTCAAAAGAACACACGCAATTATGGTCTTAAGTTGCTTCGCCTATGAATCCAAATGAAACCAAACCAGATTTCTTTTTCTTTATTTAGCCGGGATGGTTCCCCCTGGCGCTAAAATTTATTGGGTCAAAATAATTTCGTTTCTTTCACATCTTCTATCGTACAGAGTGTCCTTTTCGACCTCTTTCGATCTCCTTTTGATTTCTCACTTCTTTCCTAGAGTCATTAACTCTTCTTGGAACTAGTTCTTTTATCTTCCTTAGTTCTTCTTTACTTTATAGACTTCACGTCTTTTTGTATGGTTTCAACCATTTCCCCCACCCTCTCCATTACTGTTTAAAAAAAAAAATCAAATGGTGACATTTCCACAATCAGTGCAAAATGAGGATTTTGCACTGATTATAATATACTAGCGATGAAAATAAAATGGCTAAAGAAAAATTATATGAACGTTTGGTGAAACAACAGGAGAGACCATCCAGCACATCATAGGGGTTCAGTTCATGAACAGAGCAGACCAGAAATATACTGACATCGAATTAGAAACGGTTTATAAACAATCTAAACAATCCGACTGTTCCAAAGATTCTATATTCATAAAACTATGTATTTCTATAAATATAGATACGTACTTTGTAACAGTCGGATTGTTTAGATTGTTTATAAACCGTTTCTAATTCGGTGTCAGTATATTTCTGGTCTGCTCTGTTCATGAACTGAACCCCTCTGATGTGCTGGATGGTCTCTCCTGTTGTTTCACCAAACGTTCATATAACTTTTCTTTAGCCATTTTATTTTCATCGTTAGTATATTATAATCAGTGCAAAATCCTCATTTCCTGTCGTTTTATATTTACATTCATTCAGTTGATGAAAATGACAAGTCGTTAATGAGAGTCACTTGTTATGTGTAGCAAGCAACCATAGCTTGGACTCGTTTTTCAGCTAGTTCTCTTTTTAGAACTAGCTGAATAACAACGTAAATTGATCATCTATCATTTCAAATTCACATCCTTCTTTTCTTTCTCTGTCACTGCCAAGTATTTAACTTTAGTCCTTTAAAAAATAATTCGCTTTTTTTTCGTTTATTCTTCTTTGTTTCAAAGTAACACGGAACTGACTGCCTCCGTCCGACTGATGTTCTTATAATCGGAAGAGTTCAGAGATGCTGTGAATTGGCCTCAAGCATCCTTTTTTTTCTCCTCTCTCTCTCTCTCTCTCTCTCTTTCTCCACTCTGTATCTCTATTATGTTATATTACTTTCTATCTATTTCGTTAGCTCCCTTATATCCCTCTTAATTCATTTTCTTTTCTCAATTAATTTTGTGTATTTCATTCGGTCTTCTAGTACTTTTTCTCTTTTATTTTTTCTTTCACTCTTTCTCCTGCTTCTCTCCTTTTTTCACTCTTTCTCCTATTTGTCTCGCTCGTCTATAGATTTCTCTCTTCTTTCTAACTCTATTATTACTCTTGTTTATCTTTTTCCCCCTAATTTTTCGGTTCCTCTAATTCCAAAAGAAATTTATCAATACTGCACATTTATTATTATTATTATTATTTTTTTTTTTTTCACTTATTCGCCATTCATGGAAAGGCCAACGACATTATACCACCAGATGTCTGTTCAACGTTGCCCATCAGCTTTAGATGTCTGGCAGGTGTTTGTTTTCTTGGAGAGAGAAAGAGAGGCACGTTGCACATAGTTACGTCATTGCATTTAAAACACTCGTCCGTACTTAGCCGTAGTAAACAACCAACTGAGAAAAACGCTTGCATAAAATGTGGGTCATGTTCGATGCACCCCATTGTCCCCCCACGAAGAAGGAGCAGATGGTGTTTTTTATGTGTGTTTTATCAAGCGCATTATGTGTTGCTTGTCTTACATACTCCTCCCCCCCCCCCTCCCATCCCCAAGATGCATATTTATTGAAGCCAAACTCTTAACGGTTTTATCCACATTGTTAGCCGTTCTCCTTTTGGACAAAAGATTCTTCTCACAACAAAAATCCTTCTTTTTAACAATTTTCAATTATTGACTGTTCATTTCTGAAATTCCAATTATTGTACGAAATTATCATTTTATTTTTAACAGAGAAAACGAATGTCATAGAATCTTTTCGAAAAATCTCAAGAAATGATGCAGATAAATTCTTGATATGAAAATACGTTTTCTGACTTGGAGGATTCTAATTTTCTGTCGTAATGCTGATTCTGAAGAGTGCATTTCTGTCTCTTTTTTTTTGGACGATATAGATTGAACTTTACTGCATTTTTCAAAATCACCCAATTCACGCAATGAGCGCTTCTGAAGAATGCAGTTTTTTTCCCCCTTTTTACTTCTCCATAGGATAGTTCTTAATAAATCCATTCCTTGTTTCTATTGAAGTAGATAATCTACAGGTGAGCTTTTGTTTATGTGTAATTAATCTCCTAGAAGTCATTTTATGGTATCAATTTTAGATATATTTTGAATCAGTTTCTCGTGATCATCAGATCACAAAACTCATAGAAGTAAAACATATTTTCTAGTTTAGAATAAACTGTCAACAAGTACAGTACAGTACAGTATTAATGCATACACATAAATAATACTGAAGTACTTTTTTGACTAATTTGACCATACGCGCCAGCGGTATCGGAGTTTACCTCGGATTTTTTTAAAAAATAATTTTTTTTATAGCAATTCTACGAAATATGGTCAAACTATAACAAATTTAAATACTGTAGGTTGGCTAAGCGTTAGATAATCCTGAGAGCCGCCCTACACTAGAAGCCAAACTTGGTACTTTTTCGTGCCACTTCAGGCCTCCTCTGAGCAGAGAGAATCTAGTCTCTCTGTCACTCACACACACACACACACTGGATGTTCTTGTTACATTCACTGAAGAATATCATTCTGAAGAATTTTATTGGCAAATCTTGTATTGTGCGATGCCTTACACTATTCAAATTCAATGCCTATTATAAATAAAGGAAACACAAATAATTCATATATGAATTAGTACATCAGCGACTCTTCTAGAGTAGCTATCCCATAGAAACATTGAATTCGTTGAAGAAATTAGACAAGATCGCTTGTGTATCATTTTAAGGCTTACCAATAATAGTTGGTATTGGAACTATCATTAGAAGATGATGAGCTGTTCTCTATTACTGTTAGAGAGTAACAGTAATAGACTACTCAGAGGATTCTTCTAGGTGTACCCCCATTTTAGTCTTCTTGTCGCTGCTAGAAACAGCTGTTAAACGAATTTTTTTTTTTTTTTTTTTTTGCGTGTGTGTGTCTTTGAAAAAGTTCCTTTGTTGTATTTTCTTCCATTTCGTCAACATCTTCAACTAATTGATCTGTAGAGCAAGAACCTTATTATTATTTTTTCAGGATCTCAGGAATATGCAGTTCAGTTGCAGAACCCCAATAGGTTTCTTGTTTTGTCTACACCACTTAATATTTGCCCGAGGGGCAAAAGCGTTGATATTCTGCAACTGGTTATTAAGGTTATTGTGATGCTGTTGCATCCAAGTACTCTCTCAATTTCAGAAACAGAGTAGGGGGGGAGGCTTTATTCTTCTTGCGAAAGCTACGTATGCAGAGGTGACAACAAGCTACGCAAGCCTGGACTCTTCTGGTTTATAGCATTGGAAGCATTTTTATATTCCTAATGACAACACACACCAACAGATCTTTCAGATTAACGAAAGCATGACAAACCACATGAATGAGGAGGAAAAACTCGAGTTTCCAGGTGAAAAAACCCTCACGTTATGGACGGGAACCGAACCCAGGTCTTTCCAACCAAAGGGCTTCGTCTACACCGACTAAGCTACCTACGCTCTTATTGTAGAATAATAATAGGCAACTTTTACGAAATGAGAGTGTGTGTATTACTGAATAGAACAAACTAAATATAAATAATTTTTCCAACCTCTGTAGCGTAACTGGAAGACTGATATTTATCCTTTGGAAAGGTCTGGAGTTAAAACTTGTCAAGGACGCGAGGAACAATTATAATGACTTTGCAATTAAAGTTAATTAACCACCCTCAAGTGCAGCGAGCTAGATTTTCATTCGTCAAAGCGGACAACCTAGCTATAGAACACGCGCGATAACACCTAGTCTTAGCTACCTTTGTTTGGGGAGGGTTACATATTAAACAACATCTGCTGACTGTCTTTGGTTATTAATGAAAAAATATTTTAATATTTATTGATAATTAATGTTATCGTGTTAGTTAACTAAATATTTTATTTATACTGTCTTACAAGAATTCGTACGTTGTAGTACTATTCCGTTTTCTATAAATTTTATTTGTATTTTCTCTGACAGTTTTGCCCCTATGAAGTTTTTCATTAATAGTACGGGTGAGATACTCTGAAAACCCTGACATTCATAACTCTTCATGCCACAGCGTGAGACGAACCTCCAACTTGTTAGGCAAGATGGTATCGAAGACATTGTTGACAATATTGCCAACCGGGCCGGCAGTATTCGCATCTCTATAAAATCGACTGATTTAGCTTCATTGCGTTTGCTATAAGCAAGGTTAATTTAGATTCATCACATTCCTTGTACACTGCACAATTATATAATTGTGCAGTGTACAAGGAATAATGTATAAAACGGGATTGTATTTTCTCTGCGTGTATTTTTTCTTTCAAGAATATGAAGACGAATCCGAATACAAATGACAGACCGAAAAATTAATGTATTAATTAGGATAACCGGATGGGGGGGATATAAAAATAATGCACGCATTTCATTGTTTTCACAGTCCTCTTTCATTAATTGTGGGTTATTCTCGCTTCATATTGCAAGTGTCTGAAAACCCTGACATTGGTCAGGGTTTTCAGACATTGACAACACAAGGTGTCACAACAAGAATGCGTTTATTATCTTGTCGACTCATTCTTTGTATCTTCGTTAATTAATTGAAATTTCGCTGTGGTTAACAAACATAACCACACCCACAAAAGAAGGACGTAAATAAATATATAGATTGTAAAAAATTGGAACTAAATGAAGTAACTAAATAATTTTTTTTTTTTTTTAGTAATACAGAATATTTTAAGCGCAACCCTAATGGATAATACATTATACGTAGGAACAACAATGTGATAAATAGATAGACGAAAAAAAAGAGAGAGAGAGAGAGAGAGAGAGAGAGATCATCTTGTCCAAAAACGGACAGCCTAAAGTGAGTCTCTTCACAATTAAGTAATTTACATCACGAACAAATTTAAGTAGTTTTTGCTACTTAAGTCTGTCTTAAAAGTATAAGACAACTTTTCGATCAAATGTCTTTGCCAATGTGTCATTATATCCCCGATATAAAAGCATACGACCTTCGCTAAAGATCGTTCGCTAGCTATCACGGTAACATGCAAAATAAAACCAAAACACATCCACTCGAATGCCCTTGGAGCCTTCCTTATCAAGTGGCTGCTACTAAAATGTATTCTTTAAGAAGTCTAAGAGATACTCTGTAGACATCTCAGTTTTCTAAAACAACAACAAAAACAGAAAATAGATTAAAAAAAAAAATAAGGCAGTCAAGTAAGCGATGGAAGATAGTCTCCAGGAAAAATGTATTGTGTAGACCTAGCATTAACTTAACAAATAACTGCTAATTGTCTGATTGAATATAGATTACTTTTACAATGGAGTTAAAGCGATTCGGTTATTTAGAACAAAACGAATCTGTGATTGCCTCCAAATGTGTTTTATGACTTCGGTTAATTTGTAATCTGTCTCGGGCCGATGGTAACGTAATTGTGTGAAACGGCGATCACAACAAAATCGACTAATTTCTTTGAGGGGAGGGGAGGGGAAAGGAGGGAGAAATCCCAGATGGTGTAATACGATCCCTAGTGACAGATGCAAAGCTAAAAAGTCCCACCTAAGTGTGATACCCTACGGGATCGTATTTCTCCAATGTTTTACGATCCTCCATTGGATGTGGCACGTTTTTACCGGAACTCGTTCGACGAAAAACTGTGGGACTAAAGAACCGTGAAAAAAAAAAAAGGCAGACCCGCCCGTGTCGGTCTGATGACCGGGAGAGTGCATACACTTATCGCACACCGTTTTTTTCCCCCCCTTCTCTCTCTTTCGTTGTTTTGTGTCTGTTTTTCACTTGGCATAATGTCACACAACCTTCAGGGGGGGGGGGGGTGCTTTGAGATGCGCAAGCACGAATTGTCATTCACCTGCCCCCCAAATGTCAATTCTTCCCTCCCTACATCAGGGGGAGTTATTGATCGTACAGCAAAGCAAATGTTCCATTTGGAAGCCCCTTTTCCCTCCGTGTCTTTTGCTATTGGCTAGGAGTGGGTGGATGTTCTGTGTCGCTAACCAACCACACAGTCGTCGTGTCGTTCAGAGTACTGCTCTAATGAATAGACAGGCACGTGCTGGCTGTTGGGGAGGCAGGACACTTCTCACGTGATGTTACAAACTGCTCAATTGATACAGTTTCATTCATTTATTGATGGCGGAGATTTTGAGAGAGCGTGTTCTTTACCTTTTTTTTTTTTTTTTTTTTTTTTTAACTAAGTTGAAATCACTTAACATCATCCGATGCATGTAATTACATTGATTAGATGGATGAGCTATATATATATATATATATATATATATATTTTTTTTTTTTTTTGTAAATCTAAATTGTCAAAGTTTCATTTCTATGCAAAGGTGAAATGACGACGGCTTGACAGTTCAGTTCCCCATCCTATCCTAAAATCCATGCAAATGCAAACTGCAGGTAAGCTTTTATCTAATCTAAGCATCAAATAATCTTAGCAACTAACGATGTTCTAGCAGTAACTCTCTGCTTAAACATTAATTTAGCACAAAAATAGTTTACTTAATCTTAAAAGAACTGGGAGATGGACTGAGTCCTTGACTCTTTATCTTGGATTGTCTAGTTATGGCTGGGTAACAGCAATATCCGAGCCTCAGTTAAAACTTCATTGGCTACAGCATTGCCATTCGTTACCCTGGAGATCCTAAAAAAAAAAGGAATTTTCTTCAATGTTTTCTAGGTTTATCGCTCATGATCAATCAAAATAGTTTACTTATTTATAAATTAGCATTTAAACTTTTTAAAGGTGTACTTATTTTGAATTTTAAAAAATTTTTTTAAGTTTCGTAAATATCACAAATAAAAGCAAAGATTAATTAAATATTACATATACATTCTTTTATTTTAAAAATTAAAGCTTAAAATTTGACTAAAGTTCGTGATCAGTAAATAGCTCGGTATTAAAATCTCATTTTATGATGTACTGCGCAATATCACTAATGGTACAAAACGCCGAAATGCATAGGAAATTGACATCTAAGATCACTTGACACAGTGTTGCTATGGAAACACAAATATGTAAACTGTTTCTCCAAGTTTATTCTTCATTTCATTTATTTATTAAACATGCATAGAAATTGGAGAGAACGATGCCATTTATAACCCTTCTATAAGTATCAAATGAAAAAGTACTATGGAATCAATCAAGATCTGTAGGCAAAATAAGGCTGTCTCGAAGCCATTTGGTACAAAAACGATTAGACAATCGTTTCAGCCATACAGTAATCGGATAAAAGGCTTTATCAAATGATTTTCAGCAAAAATACTTACAGAAGAAATTTCCATCATATAATAATATGGTACGTAAATTACAAGACACTACTATATTTCCGGTTCATTACGTCCATGTTTAGAATAAAACCGCTAGTTAGGGAATAGGTCAACTTCTTGTATGTCATCTACGGGCGTAAAAAAAATTCCTTTTTATGTTTTCAAATTTCCGCATAGGCCGTACTTCTTAAAATCCAAATAGACCTTACCACCCAATTTACCATTCATCACCTAAGTACTAGCATTACAATTGGCCTTTACTACAGGTAGAGGAGTACGGAGGTCACACGGGGAGACACTTCCCTCCCGAAAACTCGGTACGTACAAACAGGAAGACAGTAAACCGATCGGGACTATCTAGAAGAACGGCAGACCCGCCCCTTGGTGTAACTCCTGTGAGGAAACTGTGACCTGTTAAATGACCTCAAACGCTAATGAGAGATACGGGGGGGGGGGGAGATGCTGTCTTTGCCGTTTCACGGTGTCGGTTCTATGAAGATAACAAACAAACTAATACTAAAGAAGATATCAAGCAAATTAATACATTAAGAGAAGCGATTGAATTGTTGTGAAGTTTACTATATGAAAATATCCACGTGTTGTTTCCCTTTGAAACAAATAGTTCATCACTCATTATCCTATAGTCACGCATAGTTATCCTGTTCATACCGGAAGTGGATGAGAGAGAAAAACGGAAGTAACCATCTCTAATTTTTAGTTTCCGTGCTGAACTACCATGGAAGGTTTAAAATAGCATTTACTTTATGGATTCGTGGAAAACGCGAAAAATATAGGAAATAGGGGGGGGGGGGGGTTCAACAACCACATGACGCACGCATTTGTATGTGAAAGGGAAACCATCTATTAAGTCTATGTGGGCCATTCAGCTATAGAATTGTACAGTTTGAAATGCATACATGTGTGAAGGATTGTTGACAGTCACAGATGACCACCATCATACAAGGAAAACATTAAAATACGAATGAAAATGAAATTCTGTAATGTCAGAGAAAATAATACATATACTCTGTACTTGGTCTTGAACACTATCTCCAAGTAGCGGATGTAGTAATACAATCCCCCCCCCCCTTTATTGCAGTGGTTTTTTTTTTAACCATAAACTTTATTATCATGTTTCAGTATTCTAGTACTAGATGTCAGTAGTGTTTTATGAAGAATGATGACGTATTGAAAACTTCTTTTTAAATAATAATATGTTTCATTGTTTAAATGCATATTATTTGAATAATATGTATTATTTCATTGTGTAAATGTCATTACGTTCGTGATTTTTATCTAAACACATAGAAGATAGCATTCGTTTAACTGTATATTTTTACACTGTTTTCAAATTTAGAAGAACTGGCTGAGATGCTAAATTGTTAATCAAAAAGTTGGCATTCTTTTGTCAAGAAAGGAGGAGAGTAGGAAAGGGAAATAGAAAAATAATATTTTGTAATTTAGAAAACAGAGCACAACGCGAAACTATGCTAAATATGCCCAAACTCACCTGATATGACGTCATCAGTAGAGTGGGTACAAAAATATTTTTCTTAACGAACATCCTCATTCTATTAGGCGTTGAACAGTTTGCTGATATTTGACCTTATGCCCTAATCTTTGGAAATACAAGTGTTCATGGACTGTTTTGCGTTGTTTGGGAAGCAGTCGGTATCGACGAGGCAGTTTGGTTGGAAATTAATGGGTTTCGAACGAATGCCGTCTGAAATTCATTAGATTATTTGAAAATGGAAAACAGACTCTGCCGGGGGAGGGGGGAGGAAAAAACAAACAAACAAAACAACTCTTTTCTCTGTAAGATTAATTAATAGTTATTCTGAAAGATAAAATAAAATAAAATAAATATCCAATTCGTTGGTAAAGTTGTGTGTACCATTTAAAAGACAGATTATTATATAGATTGTTATACAAATTTTTCCTGCTGTAAAAACCTCCGTTAGTATCCCTTGTAAGACTCAACATCAGTATATGTGTGCTTTCAAAGATGAAGAGGAGTCTGCCAGTCTTAGACGGAGGGTTACAGGATTTTTCATCTCATAGAACAAGTCAACCGGCAGCAGATCACACATACACAATAATTAAACTCAGCATTAACTTTTACGGGAAAAAAAAAAAAAACTTTGATTATACTTTAGGGATGACTCTTCTATATCTTGTTGAAAGATGAATTTGAATCTGTGTTCAAAAAAAGCTTGTGGATTGATGTGAAATCACAAAGACTAAGAGGCTTCTTGGATTCGAAGTTTAGTTCTTCCTCTGGAATAAAATTCCCGCTGCAGTGACACTGGTTGTCCTCCAGTGTTCCTAAACTACCCAACGTTTTTTGCGAACTACCCAAAAAGATCTTCGTCGAATTCCTTTGAGTGCCGTTTGATCTCATAAAAAAAAAAAAAAAAAAAAAAAAAAAAAAAAAAAAAAAAAAACTGTTAGCAAACAGAGGTTTTTTTTTTCTTTTTTTTTGAATGAATGAACACACACATATATATGTCCAGATAAACGTTTTTGAAATATTGGGACAAAAAATAACGAAAAACGGGATAACTGGACAAACGCGATATGTGTCCATAATTTCATTGTTTGAAAAAGTTAGGCAAAAATGGCCGAAAGATTGGCTTAACAATTATACATATTAAACAGTCATTTGTGAGATTAAAATATTTAGTACTGTTATTTGTTTATCTATTGGTCGACAAGCCAAAGCAGAAAACATTTCAACTCGAAAAAACCCCGAAGGCCACAATATAAAAGAACGCATTTAAATTATCCACTGCAAGATTTCAAATAATTCATATTTGCTGTTTCTTAATCACCTACATTTTATTCCATTAATTTTTATAATAAATTCATATAGAATTCATTAGAATACGAAGGAGATCATTCTTTTTCCTTGCTACTGTTTCCACCGCGTAATACGAAGATGATACTCAAACTCCGCTGCTCTTGTCTCGCTCTGCTTCAGTTTCGTAGATCTCGGTATCGTTGCTTGTGCCTTATAATATAGAATAGATTTCTTTTTGAAGGTCTTGATGATGCCAACATCATCCAGCTTTGTTGTATCCATCATTGGAACGGAATTTGCATGAATAATTTGCAATCATTCATATGATTGGATTTCACTTCAACTGAATTTTACACAAAATATAATAAGGCTTAGTATGAGTAAAATGTGTTTGCGATAGAGGATTGTCAGAGTTGTTAATCTTCAATCTATCAGTGAGGTTTGTGAAAATTTTGCCTTCGCAGAATCGATCGTTAGATGGAGCATGAAAAGCAATATCGGCAGACGGTACTTTCCAATATCTCTGACAAACAAAACATTTCAAGTGAGTAGCATTTTAATTGTAAGAAACAACTTTAGATAAATATAAAGGTTTTCCTTTGAATATACAAAGGTTAAATATTAGACAAATGCGTTAATAATGTCATGTAAAAGAGCAAAACTCGGAGTTTTTAGATCCACTGAAAATAACCCCTTGTAGTTAACGTGCTAACTAATTTTTTTTTAATGTAAAAATACATACTATCACTGCCAATTCACTTAATACTGTTCTTAAAGTTCTTAAAAGAACTGGGAGATGGACTGAGTCCTTGACTCTTTATCCCGTCATCTGAATGAAGAAAATCTGTGTGGATGGGGTGTTATTGAGCTAAAAACTCTAGTCATGGCTGGGTAACGGCAATAGCCGAGGCTCAGTTAAAACTTCATTGGCTACAGCATTGCCATTTGTTACCCTGGAAGTCCTAAAAAGGACTCTTCTCCTCCATATATTTCAAAATTCAGCACTTAATACTGTATAAAGTATAAAGTAAAGCTCTGATCATGGCAGGAGGGTAACGGCAATAGCCGAGCCTCAGTTAAAACTTCCTTGGCTACAGCATTGCCATTCGTTATCCTGGAACTCCTAAAAAGGACTCTTCTCCTCCATATATTTCAAAATTCAGTACTTAATACTGTATAAAGTAAAGCTCTGATCATGGCAGGAGGGTAACAGCAATAGCTGAGCCTCATTTAAAACTTCATTGGCTACAGCATTGCCATCCATTACCCTCCCAGGATAGAGATAGATCTCATCTACCATCTACTTAATACTGTATTCTCAAGTAAATGTCTTATTGTGTATTTATATAAAAAAAAAAGATTTGGTATTGCTACAATTTTTGATGTCCTAAGCGGATAACTAATATATCCTTTATTTGATATTGATCACTAAGTTTAGTTTTACAACTTAGTAAACTAATTTGTTTATTAGTATGTTGATCGATGTGCATATTAAAATCTAACATGGATCTATAGCTACCTGGTTTGAAATTCAAAGCATCCATCTATATTACTGCTGATTGTATGAGGTAATACAGTGAACAGAAATAAACATGGTTGCTTTGTTGAAACAATAAACCTTCAACAATAAAAGAAAGCAAACATCTGCATGATTCACATCAGCACGTTAAGGCCACACAGTCATGTGACTTTTGAACATTACGACACTGACACTTTTCAGCACGCATATTTTTAAGTGAGTTTTTCTTATCGACTCATTTTCTTAATTCTCAGCAGAATCTCTACACCAAGGTTAGGTGTAGGGATTCTGCTGAGAATCCCTACATTTAAATTGAAATAAACATGCTCTACGGCTACACATCATTAGAATTTACTAGAAACAGAAATAATAATAATAATAATAAATTTTATAAATATACATTTGACAGAGAGAAATTATTATCATTCAGACCATTTATATTTAATACAGTTAACACATTGCAATATCTGCTTTGTTCTAAGAGTTTAGTATTAAATGAATAGCTGTGTTATTATACATTATTATAATGTATTCTTATAACAAGCAATAATAATGGTGGTTACGAGAATTAGTTGATTAAGGCATGATAAGGTAGTTTAATCCCACCGACTTCGAAGCTAAGATTAGCTTTTATGAAGCGAGTAGGATTAGCATGCACTATTTATGTTGTTTGGTATACTTTCGGCGGGGTTCTGTGATTTATTAAATACATTCAAGAACTATCTGCTATATTAATTGTGTTGATAAAGCATCCACAGTTTCTATTCTAGTATTCTGTAATTATTTGTGTTTTAAATTTGATGGTAGGTTGCTGAGAAGTGGCTGTATGAGGCGCTCTTTCTCACACCCGATTCATATGAGTTATTGAAGCGCCTAGATACGTAAATGTGTGTGGTAGGTCGTAGTAGGTCGGTCATTATTAATACATTTTAAAAAATCGAACTTATATTTAAAAATAGGAGACAAAATTAATTATATTCAAGTGTTATATCAAGGACTAATGGAAATTGAAATTGCGAACAAAGTAGTATTGTTTACTTTGTTCGCAATTTGTAGACTTGGTATTGGCAGACTGTGTGGTTTACCAAATCATAATAGTTTTCGATTACTGACGTATACACTATATCGAAAATAGATACTGGATCACTGTATATTTTGGAATGCAACAAACTGATGTGCCACATATGTGGCTTATACTGCTATATAAGACAAACAAGCATACTTCTAGAGTCAGTTATACTTTTGCATATTGCCAGTTGCGAATAGCGAGTTTACAGACTTCTAGAGTTTTTAATATACGATCTGTTGAACTATTCGTTCACGACAATGGCAAAAAAAAACTGCATCATCCAAAATCAACAGAAGATGACATTATCAGCAGATTGGCAAAAGACCGCATCATCCGTGGAAGTGAAATATAAGAATGTCTCATAAGGCAAAAAAGCACTAATAGATTCAGGAAGCTAATATTAAGGGATCAAAGAGTATTCAGAAGGATGGTATGCAAATCTTCCTCATTGCAGAGTGACAAGAATCAACCAACAGATCAAATAGGGATTCAGGTTAGTAGGACATTACTTAAAGATCTGCACCGTATCAGTTTCTACTGAAGAGCAGGCTACATATAAACCAAACACCAAATACGATGACGGCACTCACTGTATTGGTGTAAAGAACATCCTGAGGTTATTACAGATCATTGAAAATCCTTTATAGTGAACGAAGAATCACAACACATCCCTTTTGGATAGGATGAACGAGTATGGTGGTTGTCTAGGAAACGCCTTATGCCCTTGTGCATTCTTCCAGATATGAAGTTCGATGGCAGAGAACGTTAAACAATTTCTTCTGATGTAGACACAGGCCTTTTGTTTGTAGGGCTTGGAAGACTGAATATTTATATGCTACACTTGTGAAGAATACAATGCTCCTTACATTATAGCAGATTTTACGGAGCAATTCCATGTCTCTTTCAATGTGGTAATGCACAATGTCATACTGCAGGTGACATTGTAATATAATATGGTTTGAGATAAAGAATGTGGAATGAATAAGAAGGGCCCACATAGAGTGCCGATCTGAACTCAATAGAACGTCCTAGGGACGAACTGGAATCTCTAATTGGGGACTGATGGTCATGTGGAAGACAGGATGTTCTAGAATAGGGTTTCCCAAACTTTTCCGATGACGGAACACTTCACAAATCCTGAAATTTTTACAGAAAACACCTTGGTAATTCTGTAATGTATTAATTAATAATTGTTAATTTTGCTGATTGTTATTATTAATTAATAATTGGTCATTAATTGTTAATTAATAATTAAACATAAACATCATTAGATTATGTGATGATTTTCATTGACATATCACATTCTGATCATCAAAACTGTATAATATTATTATAAGTACTTACGAGTGAATGCAGACTTTTTCTCCTGTGTGCTGGTAGATTTCTCCTCCTTTTGTACATCTTGGAGATCGCTTTGTAGCCTGGTGGTGGATGACTCACTCTCTGTTGCGTCACAAACACCTTCAATAAAGAGATTTCTTAACACCAAAATTAAACAAAGTCCCTTGTCTCTTATTCAGATCAAAATTTAAATCTGTAGGCCTATTCCTTTTAAAAAATCACGGCACTACGGTTTCCGAAACAAGCACTTTCACCCTAGAATACTAACTTGCGAAGAAAGTATTCAGTATTACTAGATTCGAGAACAGGATACAGACTACCTTGATCTTCAATTTTAGTGGAAACATTTTCTTTATACTTCCTTGCTGATTGGTCACTAACATTTGCAACACATGTTATTTCATTTCAGTTTTGAGAACAGAGGATACGCCGCCTATTGTTGTAATCGGCTTGCAGGCATTTTTATGACCTGTCATGAACAGCAGTATTCCCTTTCCCGAATGTTGAAAGGTTTCAATGTGTGAAAATTAACGATAATTCATGAATACTTCCACCTTTAAAAATACGCGGCTTAGTCACTAACATTTGCTACACAGATGTTATTAGGCATTATGGGTCTGAGCTTTTCGACATATTCACGAATGTTATTCTCCTCAGAATATTTTCACTATAAAATATTTATTCATGAAAAATGCTTAGAAAACTAAAATGACAAATTCCAGGAGAACTTCCCGCGGAATACTTATTCACCTTCCGCGGAACACAGTTTGGGAAACCCTGGTCTTGTGGGATGAGTTGTTTATTATTACACGTCGGAAAATTAACTTCTCTTTTATGATCATTGTAATTTTTAAAGCGGTAACTATTTTACTTGTATAACAGTTGAAAATTTTACCTATAAAGCAAGTGATTTCGCGTGTTGTTGACCAATTCGTTCATCACCCTCCAGCATCGAAACATGCAGTTGGCGGTATCCTGGAATGGGAATTGTTCTCGTAGACATTATGGTTCTTCTCATTACCACATTTTGAACTAATTCTTACTAATGGATTACGAACAATGTACTGTCCTACATGGTGATAATGATAATGTTGCCTGAATAGATGTCCACTCTTCTAGGATGGCCTTCTCCTAAGACTTGCATTGTGAAAACATGATTCGAAGAGAGTCCAAACATTTTGTATTTAATTCTCCCGATCTGAATCCCATCGAACTTTTGTGGGATCATGTGGAACGCAGCGTCCTTCGGTCGGTAGTACTAGTGTCTCACTCGGCCGCTGATCTCTGGGACGTTATTCCAAAATACCTGGGACACATTCCGTGGTCTGGTGGAATCAATGCCAAGACACCCGTCTTGGCATTGATTCCACGTTATTTAAATAGGTAAAAGAGGCCTACACACTACCAGATAAGTGGTCGTGTTTTGCCTCATGAGTGTGTATTGACTATTAACGATCAGTTGCAGATGACAAACAAAGTTGTAGACTATTAGTCTATGGAAGAACAAATAAAAGACGATATCTACACTGTTACGTATCTTCAACTTTAGTCCTAGCTGCTTTATCACTCGTGCTAATCATAAGTAGGAAAGGTGATTCACAAACTAAGCCCACAGAAAAATCTGCGGGGAATAGTGATAAAGCAACTCGGGCTGAAGTTATTGGGTACGTAGCAATATACAATATATGTAAGGTTTTTTTTTTTTTTAATTCTTCAAAATAGGAGACAAAATTAATTATATTCAAGTGTTATATCAAGGACAAATGGAAATTCAAATTGCGAACAAAGTATTGTTTATTTTAAGCAAAAAAGATTGGAATTTATTTATTTTTTCTTTATAAATGCAAACTGATACTGAAAAATATAAATATTTCACTCATAAATTATATTCATATTTTTCAATATAAACATATTTGTATTTGTATTTCATATTTTATAAATATATAAATTACGCACTTTATTATAAATAATTAAATATTATAATGATTATTGTATAATTAAATATTATAATGATTATTATAAATTGATAAGTTTTGAATGTGTTAAAACGTCTGAAATAACTCACAACGTGTATATTATACGACCCCTCATGACTGCTGAAAAAGTTTGTTTAATAATTTTGGAGATAAAGTGCATAATCATGCTATTCTTAGGATTTATGCAATTTTATAGCAAATATTAATTAGTTTCTCCTAAAATCAAAGTGTAATATTTTGTTGCTATTAAAATTTAAACATAAAATGAAAATATTTTTTAAAATGTCCAAAATTTTCTTTTTAAATTAGAAGACACCTTTATAAATTTCATATCATAACCGTATAATTATTTGTCACGTAAAATTTAGCTATCTTTATTCATATCATTTAGTTCGTTCAGCAGTTTTTTCACAAATAACATGTTTTCTAGTAGTAGCAATGAATAAAATGATTTAGATGTCTAGCATGCATAATGTTTGTAGAACATTTTTGTTAATAATAATTTACTAACATCTTAAAGTGTACATTAATAAACAAACATCGCTTTCTGCTTCACGTATAGATCAAAATCTCAACATATTCAGAATATTAATACTTCACCCAATCTTACTGGAGGAAGTATTGTGAATAACATTTTTTTAAATGAAATATTTTAGATGCCCCTTTTTCCCGCTAAATATCGAGACGCATATAAGCAGCCTGGAAGTTTTTTTTCCCTTTTTCGTGCATATTTTTCTGCTTTCTTTCCTCTGATGATTCTCTCATGACCCTTTAAAAGTTCCTCAGCTTCCATGAAATTAGAGGAACTTTAACTTAGTAGTTAGTCTTTTGTTTTTGTTTTTTTTTCCGATTATTTATTCAAATCGCAGAAGAAGGTTCGGTATCGAACTTCTGATTACCGACCAAAACTTCATCCAAAGTTTTGCAGCAGCAATTACATCATTTTATTCTTCAAGTAAATATAGCAAGATTCTATCGAAGAACAGAAGTCGGCTGACTTTTTCTGATTTCACATGCTGGAAGTGCACGAGTGCACAATAAACGGGTTGTTGATCTCCTACGATGCTCTATCGAAGTGCTTTTCAGACCACCTGCCCTCGGTGTTAGTGGTAGCTGTGTAATTACTGATGGCAGGTGGTAGGAATGTTGCAGCCGAAACATCTCTTCCCCTGCAAACAATGCGCCGAAACCAAGTGACTTAGTGAACGGAGAAGCGACTCGCACTGTTTCTATGCTAAAGATGCCCAAATGCGTTGAATTATTTGCATTTTTCAATTTCCTCAGGTGAGTCAAAAATTTCAAATTCTAATCAGAAATATTTCTTTGATTTGATGTGGTAGAAGAGAAGAATGATTGTCGTCATGTTACTGCACTTTAAAATGTGTGTGGGTCATCCATCTGTTCGATCAAGTCCACGAAACACTAATTCTTGCGACTGCTACCAGATGGTGCTACGAGTACATTCATTTAAACCACCTGTGAGCTAGTGAGTGGTAACATAAAGTTAATTGTTTTATTTCTTTGGTTGAAAGATGGATTCGACTAAAAATACTTCATTTAAAACTAAACCAAAAAACAAATTTAAAATTTGGGTGCAGGTGGCGCTGTTGTATGCTTCTGTATTAGTCGTCGCTTACGACTTTCCTTTATTTTGGGACCTTTCTTTTTTCTTTTTTAAAGTTTTTTTTTCTTTCTTTATTACTCGGTTTATTTCTTTTTTTTTTCATTTGTACTCTCTTTATTTTCTTCCATTGTTTCAATTTTCCTCTTTCTTCCTGATTCTTTTTTTTTTTGTTTAATCTTTCTGTTTTTCCTACTGAATTCCACTTTTCTTTTCTTGTTTTGCAACATTCTCTCTCTCTCTCTCTCTCTCTCTCTCTCTCTTCTTCTTCATAATTTCTCTTCTCTTCATATTTTTTCTTCATTCATTCTTCCTGTCAAATTCCCTACTTCTATGCTCGTTTTTTTTTAAATTATATTCTCTCTCTCTCTCTCTCTCTCTCTCTCTCTCCGCGTTATTTAATTCATCGCGGTCTGAAGTAGGCCGAAATAGATTCACCCTTTTCATCTGATATAGCTGGATCCAATTACGAGCCAGTTTTTTGTATCATTACTGAACCATTTAGGCGTGACCTGACACCGCATTATATTATCCATTTTATACACCGAACTTGCCTCCTACACCATTCTTCTGTCAACGATGGGTATAACTAAACCTGTTAAAAAATGCCACCGATTTCCGTTTGGGTGTTGTATTCTTAGAGGAAACGGAAATGAATCAACAGTCCAAAAATAGCCCTCAACTACACCTGTAATGATGCTCCTGCTAAAGTATTTGAACAACACCTGTCATGCCTTAAAGCAGTAAAAGTGTAGCAGTGGCGCTACGATAGACAAACAATGCAGTCATAGAAACACTAGACGAGTGCTTGGAAGCCATGGGAACATAATGCTAAAGTCAACTGACAGACGGATTTGAAAAGCAGCAAAATTAAAATTCAGTTGCAGTTATTTGAAATAAATTCGTTAGATTCTAGAGATTTCTTTTCTATTAGAATTAATAATCAGATGGAAATACGATGTATTAAATTCACTGATATTTTATAACTATTCTCTCTCTCTCTCTCTCTCTTTCTCTCTCTCAAAAATTATTTGTAAACTAGAAATATATTTATGCGTATCACTTTTCGTCTATCTCTCGTCGCAGTAAAGATACGCTTCTATGCTTTTTTTATTCAAGTGATTCCCTTTCAATTTGTATTATTTGGTAACTTAGCCTGTGTCGTCATTATCACAACTATGTGCAACGCAGTATTTCCTGAACAAGTGTATTTGCTTTTAACAGCTGCAGTTCGTAACCGCTGCTACCGCATTTGGTAGATTTTTAAATACGATAATGATTTTGGTAAGCTCTTATCGTAAATGGATATTAGCTGAGGAGAGATATTTAGGTAGGTATGTATTGTGTTTCGATATTAGGCATATTAACGGATGGTAATTTAATACTAAATCATAATCAACAGAAGGTATTGTCGGTGGAGCGGGAAAAAAAGTGCCGTATGAAATTTAAGTATTGAATTCTGAAGATATTTAAGAAATTATTGGAATGTTTTGTATGTTGTTCACGGCCTAACCCTCCCAATCGTCGATTTCTTCTTCTGGGATTTTTACCTTCATCATAAATGAAGCCACTGCATGCCAGGAAGAGGTAATAATATCAAGTAAAACATGGTATATAGGCTTTGACGATGTCATTTGGTTGGAACAACTTGGGTTCGAATTCAGTTTATGACGCGAAAAATCTTTATCAGTGCTTTTCATCTGAAGGTGAGCTAACCACTCTCACGCGGGGATGGAAGGGTTTTTCTCCCGACAAGTTGGGCTTTTCACCTTGCAAACAGGGCAGAAGAACACATCCAATATACAGATATAGAAGACTACGGGAATAAGGATTGCCCACTCTGTTTCGTTGGATCTGATCTCAAATGCCTGCACAGTATACAGTGCGGATCTTTAGATCAGTGTTTCGTAAAATTCTGGAGAATGTGGAACCCTACTTTTATATTTATTTTTTTTGGGGGGGGGGGGAGGAACCTCTTTCCCCGCTCCATGAAAAATTTCACATAAAGATTATTATTATGACAATGAAAACTGTTACCTACAAAATATTTTAATGAAGAAAACATATGATACATCGCATAATAAGGTAACATAATTGTTTTAAAAATAAGTTCATATTTTTCGCGGAATAGAGTTTACGAAAAACTGCTTTAAATGCAAATATTACCTTCCTTTGGAGCTTTTTCTAAAGTTTTTAGTTACTTCGGCAGGAGAACAGAACGACATGTGTCTCTTAGATGGAACGATGTTGGTTTGAATTCCGCCAAGAATGCTAAAAATGTCTAGACATTTTCAACTTAGGATGAGCAAACCGGTCTCAGATATACGAGATGGAAATATTTCCCCTGAAAATTCCTTTTTCCCCCCTCTAACATACCTGACTTAGAACATGCACAGCTGGGAGACAACACTATAAATCCAGCAGATAATTCTAAACATACCAACCTAGACAAACTCCCCCATTCAAAGTAATTGCAGCGCTACAGTGAATTTAATAGAATTCCGAAACTAAAGAAAAATACGAATTGTATCTATCTTCTTAGCTAATAATAAATATAAAGATGTCTGTTTTATTATCGCAGAATATAATTATACCTCGTTCAAAACTGAAAACAGACAACAGAAAGTAAAAGAAATTCAACACACACACACGCACGCGAGTATTGCATTTGATTTCTAATTTAGATATCTTCACCAGTCTCTTAAAAACTGAGAAAATATAACCTTCTGCATAACAGATATTTGCATTTTGAATACAAAATTAGATGATTTAGAGAGAGAAAAAAGTGTGTATATGTGTGTGAGAGAGAAAGAGAGAGAGAGAGACTAGAAATTTCTTAGAGAATTCAAGGCAGTCTAGTACTTTTTTTTAAAAACAATGCCAATCGATCTTTGTTAACCACGCCTTTAAAAGAACACTTCAAACCTATAATCACTCTCGCGTTTGATTGACCTTTCCCCACATTGTGAAAGTTTATCCCGACTAATGCTAGTTGTGCAGCTTAATTATCTATGCACTCCCCTTGGTCAGCATAACATTCTGATAAATAAAGCACTTTGTAATACTTTGTTCCTCAGGAATTACAGGTTGTTTCTATGTATCTTCTTGCTACCTCCACATCTTTATATCTATATCACCTGCTTCCAGGACATTGCACAAAGAAAATTAAACACACACACACACACACACACACACACACACACACACACACACACACACACACACACACACACACACAAAATAAATATATATATATATATATATTGTAATATATTGAGGTTTCTATCTCTTTTTTTAATATTTACTTACTTATGTTTCTGTTACTGCACCTTTGTAATATATCTATCTTAAATCTGTCTATCGATTTCTTTATATATCTATCTATTTCTTTTGACTCGTCTCTATATTCTCATTTTTGTTAACTTTATTATACTTTATCCTTATCCGCTACCTTTCTATATAGTCAGTTAATCTTAATTCCTTCTCTCTACTTTCAGTATATTAAACTTATACTTGAGATTTCTAGAAATGTATTTGATTATTCCAGACTGCGCCACTAAAAATCTCTATTTTGCATAAGAAATTAATTATACCTCCAGTAAAGCACCTCTATACGGTTAATTACAGCCGTGGCTAACTCCTAACATAAAGTTCGTACCAAGGTTTTTCTTTCTCGCTTACAAGATCGGATTTATTTGGGAACAGTGCAGTTGCTAAAAAGATCACACGGCACTTCTTATAAATAAAACAAACATATTTATTTACACACTTAAATGATGTTACTATCATTTTCTCTCAAGGCTAAGCATCAAAATTAAACATCCCATAGAACAACTCTCAGGCATGTTATAAGCATCAAATACGTAAATCATCAAACAATTAATTCTGTATATCAAATAACTATCAGCCCATTTACAATCTAGGAATTATCATGATTTGACTAATAAAATCTCCAATTCTAACTTTCACGAAAAGAATGTAACACTCACTTAGCAATCAACCTTTCACACCATTACAATTCTAAATTCTATAATTTTCTTATCAGCTCTTTTAAACCATTTCAATGTAATACAACGTAAGCTTAAACTTTCATTAACATCTTTTCAATTATTCTAAAAGCAGATTTACTTCATACGAATTATTTTTCAATCTATTACATCTTTCAATCCTATGAATTCAGTCTATCCAAAACAGTCCTTCACATCATAATTTAAGAGAAAGTTTTCGACAAAAAAATTCAACTCATATTAATTCTTTCATAGGCACATTTGCACTTTCATCGTATCTTCTCTTCGGGCTTATTCTGGATCCCCCCCCTCTATTGTTACAGCTTGCTCTATCTTTTCAGACGCATCATGGAAACCGTGTTCACTTCTGGAATTTCTCGCGGGGCTGGAGCTCGATCTTTTCGGCGTTGTAGGTACTAGGACGTACGGTCTGATGGTCAAATCCTTATTATCCGGTTCCTGTGCCGCTACTTGCTCTATAAGGATTCGCCTCCAGTTACCCTCCACGAATTCATCCAGGATTCCATGGATCGCCCTCCCCCCCCTCTTCTCCCTGCGTCACGTCTCCCGATGCACGATAGTCGATGCACGCTAGTCCATTTTTCCCAGTCGATCTACCTTAGTCCATTCCTGACTTTTTTTATTTCGCCTCTCTGGACCTTGCCCGAAGTTTCTTAGACCCCAAATATTCCCGCACAAACTTTGAACTAAGGTCTGAGATCCCCCCCCCCCCCCCGTACCCTATCATGTGCTAACTCCTTTCCTTCTAGAAAGTTCGACTTCTATCTCCCTGAAGTGTAGTTTAATCCCTTTTTCAACATAGCGTAACAGCTTCTGATGTATACCACCCCCCTCTGCTATCGACCTTGACGGCGGTGTCCGACTGCTTTGGTTACAATGGGTTTCCATTCTACCCTATACCAAGTGATACATCAAATATATTTCCGAATTCTAAGGTAATTTCCTTTAAACTTCTATTTTTAGATACTTGTTTACTTTATTTTAGCAATTTTAATTCCTCTGAGTCTCTACAGACGGGCACTTTTTATTACTTATGTAGGTAATTCTAACATACTTCTAATTTCTGAGGGATTTCTTTTGAAATACACACTCATATATCTTCTATCTACAGTATCATGTAAATTTTTCTGGGCTAATTTTATTGTTTACATCTCTTATATACAAGTTTATAATTCTTTGAATTTCGGATGTGACTCCTGTAAAATCGATGCACTTAAACATTGTAAGAATTATGACTTTGCATCGAATTTTACAATATATATATATATATATATATATATATATATATATATCAGAATAGTCTGAGAGTTCTAAACTAAGAATCGATTTTTTTTCTGTAGATCCCAATGAAGATTACAGTGTAATGAGAGAATATAACACAATATTGGACACTGAGGTAAGATATCAGGTATAATAGCAAGACTTTATTTGGTGTTATATATATATATATATGTGTGTGTAGAAAGTTTTTTACCTTGAGTATAATATATGTTAAAGATGCCAAGCTATTTTAAATAAATAAATAAATATATATATATAGATAGATAGATTAGGAGGGTAAGGACTTAAGATATAACCGGTCTCATAGCGAGGTGGCAGGGAGTTTACTCCAAATAATACTTAATTTTTCATCCAGCATGCCAACTCGCTAGAAAAATAGATGAAATTAACACACATTAGACACTGATCGCATAGCCTTTGTTTCTGCTATAATTCCAGTCAGTGCAGTCTAAGATCTACCGTATGAATACGAAGTCCTGATAATGAAAGATAATTTTCGTTTATATTGACGATAATTCACATTACAATCAATAATTCTGTATTGAAATAAGTATTGGGATACCTTATAGTTTAGAATGAGTTTGGATTCTCACATTGCGTTGTATCCAGGCTCCCAATGGAATGTGTGTCCAGAGGTTTGCTAAGAGGTCGCCCCCCCCTCTCTACCACGGAGCATGAAGACAGATTTTTTGTTATAACAACAAAACGTAATCGACGCACACAGCAGGTCAGCTTGCAAGTCGGCTGCATTCAAGTACATGTACGGGGACATCTCGACAAACTGTGGCAAGACGTCTGCGACAAGTAGGCCTATACCTCGAAGGTCTCTCTCCCTTTATACACAGTTCATCGTAGAGCACGTTTTCAGTGGCCTTGCTAGAGCTTTTGCCACCCCTCTCAATACACAACGAAAATACTACAAAAAGTCAAAACGACGTATAGGGTAAGGTTCAAAGTGCCGCCTGGAGCGCCCCCTCCTAGCTACGCCACTGTGGTGTATCCATAAAAATTGGACAAGACACCATGGGCTAATGTGTTCTTTACAGATGAGAGAGTCGTTTTAGTTTGATCTGGGGTGAAAATGGTACTGCTTACAATCACGAGAATGCTCTTGAAAGATTAGATGCTGGGGTAATTGTGTGGGGAGGCATTATGCTTATTGGACTCGCCGAGCTACAAGTGCTGGATAAAGGAACTATGACGATATTGCAACAAAGTTCTTCAATGTCGTGTTCGATTGTTCCGTGGTGCTGTAGGCGAAGAATTCATGCTTGTGGATGAAGTGTCACACACCACATCGTACGCAAGCAGTGAAGATAGTTTCGGAGGCCGAGGATATTAATCGAATTGAGTGGCCAACATGCTCCCCAGATCACAACCCCATAGAACACGTTTGGGACGCAATAGGAAGATGCATTGCTGCTCGAAATTCTCTTCCGAAAAACAATCAATGCCTTATCCTTGTTTTGAAGGAAGAGTGGAATAGTTTGCCTCAAGAACTCCTGAATTATTTGGTGCTAAGCATGGTAAGACATTGTGAGAACTGCATCACAGTTCGAGTTCGACATATTCCATGCTAAAATGTCTCTCCGTATAATTTTCTGTAAGCACTGTACATTGACTTAACTACGTCCTTAAAAATGTTTAACTATTGCCAAAAACGTATTGCAGTTTAATATGTACGAAATTTATAACATATTTCTGTATAATATAATTTACTAGTATCCCAGCAATAAATTTATGTCCGCTGGCTGTAGTCATAAAAATGGTTCATACACAGGTAAAAAATGTAGTTCGTCCTTACCTTTTGGACACCAGTGTATTAAAGTAACTTATTACCCATCATATGATATGCTAAGTAGTTTTCTGCATTGCGTTGGTATACAGTATATATGATTTGAAAAAAAAAAAAAAAAACCCATAATGAATGGATATTATTGGGTTTTATCTTCATTCGATAATACAATTGTTTTTGATGATTATATTGTATGATTGTGACGTCATCTTATTATAGATAGTGACATTGTTGCACATTTCCTTTTGGTATAATGTTGTAATATAGATTATTTAAATGTCATATTTTTCCTTGAATGTCTTTTTTCGCAATGTGAAATAAGACATCTAAGGAAAATATGACATTTAAATAAAGCATTTATCGCAATATAAAACGCAAGTATAAGAGAGAATTGCGATCACTTCAGTAACACAGAGAACTCAGATCATGTGATGGATGACTTAAGTATATCATTAATAAAGGGCATCAAGGCGTTACAATGCAGACTATTATTATATGGATTAATTCTTGTTTTAATTCATTATGCCCTTCAAAAGTCATTTTAGAGCCAAAAAAATTAAGATAAATTTTCAGCTTCAAGGCAAATTCGACAAAGCAAATTAAAATTAATTTAAAAAATAAATTACATTACAATTTTTAATATTCTAGTAAATTTGAAAAAATAAATTAACTATAAATTAGTAAATATATTAAAATGATTATTATTAAGATACACATTTTAAGCGTATCAATGTGTATATATTTAATAACATGAAATATGGTAAAAAAACAGACCATATTTTCCATTCTCTGGCACTTATTTTCAAATAATTATAATTAATAATGATTCATGTAAAGAAGAAACATGAGGATATTGAATTAAAGTAAGTTTAATTATCCACCATGCATCATATACGTATGCATAATTCTTATTCATGTTCTCAAAACCACCACCCTTCATATTAAGTGGGATGAAATGCCGAATGTATGTGTCAAGTATGAGTAAGATTAAGCAATGCGAAAGAAAGTGATGTAAGAACCATCCAGTCATTTCTAAAACTAATAGTCACAACGTAAATTCTTTCCACGGAATATTAGAAATTAATATTTAATCAATGTCTATTACTTTATCGCTAGGTGTCGCTGCACGTTTCCGTTAAATTACACTAATTCGGTGACTGCTACAAATTTATTTTTTTAAAAATGCTACTCCTGTATCACAGAGATAAAATTAAATACGCCAAACGATGTGAACTAGCTAAAGAACAATCATAAGTCCATTGTTGCTCATATGACACAAAAAATGCTAATTTCTGCTTTACTCCAGCAAGTGTTTTCAGCTCGCGCCAAAGTAGTCAATTTCATCCTTTATCACGAGGCAGCGACAAATGATGTCATAGCTTAACTATGTTCACACGTGTTGCAGTAAAGAGCTAATGTATTGAACTGAGCATGCTCCAAGAGTCGTGTTTTGCTGTTACCATAAATAGGACTTGCGTCAGTGTTGCCAATTTGGTGAGTTTGTCGTTTGATTGTGTGTGCTCTTACAAAGTCCATTTAGTAACGAATTCCACTTTCTCAATCTTGGCTTGAAAATCACAGAATTTTCATTTGCATTTTAGGAACTTATCTGTTATACAAGGGGCGTCAGTCATTAAATGTTTCTTTTGGTTTGTATTTGAATTGTCTCTTATCAAATTTGTTTTGTGGGCGTAAGCGATAGTGTTTAAAACATTTATTATTATTTTGCATTTGTTTATTGTTCTGGACATGATTTCCACGTGTTACATAGTTTTCCCTTCTGTTCTGAGAGGGAAAATCCCCCCCCCCCCGCTGTCACTCTATTGTTCTGTTAATTTTTTTTTCTCCTAACGAAATATCACAAACCTGTTGATCTATTAGAATCTATCTTCCGAGGCAAACAGCAGGAGAGCCTTATAGCAAAACAGAAATTTAAGGAAGTTGTTTGAGAACGTGGGATTATCATGAATAATAATAATAAAAAATAATAATAACGGTCATTGTGAATTCATGTCAGTCTT